>NW_026990676.1:0-67236 GCF_036250125.1 Pseudopipra pipra | reverse complement strand
TCTGGGAGGGGATTGGGAGGGACTGGGAGGGGATTGGGAGGGGACTGGGAGGGGATTGGGAGGGACTGGGAGGGACTGGGAGGGACTGGGAGGGGATTGGGAGGGACTGGGAGGCCGGCACCATTATGACATGTCCGGGCTTTATGAGGTCAGTGTGATGATGAGGCTTGCACAATTATGTTATGTCTGGGCTTTATGAGGTCAGTGCCATGACGAGGCCTGGGCCATTATGACATGTCTGGGCTTTTTGTGGTCAGTGTGATGATGGCCCTTTGATTCCAGGGGAATCTGCAGTGTTCAGTGGTCCAGGTGTTACGTGAAGCCCCCTCTTGTCACAATGGCACTAAAATGAGAGAGGATCTCTTTTCTAAACGACTTAGTACATCAGAAGCTTTATCTTAGATAAAAATGATATCCTAATTCTTTTAAGACTTCAGTTATTTTTAGGAGAGAGAATGTAGATAACACATGGAAACGAATAGAGAGTATATCGTATGCCCATCTTCAAGAAATCAGCTTACGTGCCTCTGAAATGTTCTTCAATAAGAGATTGTTCTGTTAAGAAGAAAGTCAATTAAATATTGTTTAAGCAAATGGGAAGTTCTAAGACATATGTCTTAGCTGGTCCTAGAACATTTAATTTAGGAGTTCGAGGTCGGATAGATCAAGCAGAGAGGCTACGAGGCCTGATTAGCGAGAAGACCACACTCCGAACATGACTGCCCCCCCCCGAAGAAATGGACGCTAGATGGCAGTCTTGCTCCACGAATAAAACCCAAGATGCTATATGACCTCAAAATCATAACCTAATTCTCCACTGCTGGGGAAGGGGGAAGGGGTCTCTCAAGCGTCACTGTATTTATATTCCGAAATTTATACTAGATGTTTGATCCATGCATGGCAGAGTACCCCATGTATTCCCAGCTGACATATTAAAGAAATGTTCGATACAATGGTTTCTGGTCATTGGATTGAATTCTTTTTTTTCCCCCTTTGATTCCATGAAATTCCAAAGATATCTTTTAGGGTTTGTTTAATACCGTGAAGTCCCGCCTCTGAGCACCCCTCAACCTGCTGCAGATGTGCTGCTTCCACCACATGCAGTTCAGATGTGACAGGCTGTTCCCTGGTCCTCTGAGCAAGAGGAGCAGGAGGAGGGGGGACACAGAAGAGATCTCCTCACGGAGGTTGCATCTCCAGGAAGTTCAAAGCAGGTGGGAGATGCCATGCCACATCCGAGCTTTCTCTGGGGATGCTGCTTCTCCCATGCACTGCCTCGCCGTAGCACTCGTACCACAGCCCCTGACAAAAGCCCAGGTGGTCTTTGTGGCTAGCAGAATTGCTCCTGCTGCCAGCAGGGATGCTCCTCGAGACAGACGAGGAGAGGCTGACCCGGGGAGCTGAGCCGGGAGGGATGTTCTGCGTCTCGTGCCCCTCGAGCATTCTCAAAAGCGCCTGCCGTGGAGGACAATTCAGGAGTCCCCCCGGGCCAGCAAAAGAGAGATGAGAAGGAAGAGATGATGGCCACGAAAAAAGCTCATGGTCTGTCAATCTTGAACTCCTCGAGACCAATCCTCAGCCCTCCTACCTAGCCCGGCCCCGCCGCCTCCGCGGCGCAGAGCTCCGAACGCCGCCCCGCTGCCGCCGCTCTCGCCGGCCCTCCGGATCCAGCCCGCACCCGACGAGAGCCCGAGAGGCGTCGGCGCCCCGGTACAGTACCCGGGCTTAGTTGGATGAGGAGGACCGTGGACGGAGACGAGAACAGTGGACGGAGACGAAGACAGAGGAGGGAGAGGAGGCGGGGAGGAGGCGGCCCGGCCGGAGCAGAGACGGGGCTATCGGAGGCAGCGAGAAGCCGGGCGGCGGATGGGCGCTTTCGGCGCCAGCGGAGAGCGGGACTGGCGGCGCTGGCCGCGGTTCTGCTCGG
The DNA here is from genome assembly GCF_036250125.1 of Pseudopipra pipra. Taxonomy (NCBI): domain Eukaryota; kingdom Metazoa; phylum Chordata; class Aves; order Passeriformes; family Pipridae; genus Pseudopipra; species Pseudopipra pipra. Next base: position 65,309 of record NW_026990676.1, on the reverse strand, counting down.
TGCGCAAGGCTGGCGCCCGGCGACCGGGGGGCCGCGGCTGGAGTTGCCGTGCAGGTCCCTCTCCTGGCCTGTCCCGGGGATCATCCCTACTGGTAACAGGCGCACTTCTGCTGGTGATAAAGACCACCTGGTCTTTTGTCAGGGGATGTGGCACGAGTGCTGCGGAGAGGCCTTGCATGGGAGAAGCACCTTCCCCAGAGAAAGCTCGGACGTGGCATGGCATCTCCCACCTTCTTTGGACTTTCTGGCGATGTGGCCTCTGTGAGGAGAGCTCTTCTGTGTCCCTCCTCCTGCTCCTCTTACTCAGAGGACCAGGGAACAGCCTGTCACATCTGAACTGGATGTGCTGGAACCAGCATATCTGCAGCAGGTTGACGGGCACTCTGAGGCACAGTCCAAAGGTTCATTCCCTTTCCCATTGCTCTCAACTCAGGAAAAGGACATGAAGGACCACCAGGGAAGGGCGTGGTCCATTCCCATGTGCACTGGCTTCTCATCCAGCCCACAGAAGTTCTTTAGCCTTCCCTGGAGAGACACGGATGGACTAGGGCGGGTGAAGAGACTTGAAGAGACAAGTCTTGAGCACACACCTGGTGGTGGTGTGGGGAGATGACCCTGAGCAAGTACAATTGCCATCAGCCTCATGGGGGAGCCTTGAAGTTCTGTGGGACAAAGAGTGTCTGGTGTCACTTTGAATTTACGGTACTAAACCCTGGCAAAGCCCCTGGATGCAGTTCTGGGATGTGCTTCTGTGGACAGAGCTCCCTGTGCCCATCCCTCAGGCCGTGGGGCTTCTCAGATAGTGGCAGAGCAAGTGGCACCTCACAAGGGTTGAGATGTATCCAGGCTCCGGGCGTGGCAGCAGGAGCCCCAGGAGATACTGCCCCTGCTGCCATGAACTGTCTGTCTGGGTGTGTGCAAGGGAAGGACTCGTGTGTCTGAAAACCCTTGTGTGAGCGAGCAGTGAGCCCCCGCCAGGGCACCACTGACTCTTGGCCAGCTGGCCATCCACCACGATCCCAGAGGCCATTTTCCAGCACTGCTATGCAACATGTCATTCCCAGTCTGTCCGTACAACCGAGGTTGCCCCATCCCAGGGAGAGAATCTGGCACTTCCCCTCGTTGAACTTCCTCTGGTGGATGATTGCGCAAACCTCTAATTTGAGGTCTCTCTGTACTGCCTCCCTCTTCCATGAGGCCCTAGAGTGTCCCAATGGCCCTTTGATTCCAGGGGAATCTGCAGTGTTCAGTGGTCCAGGTGTTACGTGAAGCCCCCTCTTGTCACAATGGCACTAAAATGAGAGAGGATCTCTTTTCTAAACGACTTAGTACATCAGAAGCTTTATCTTAGATAAAAATGATATCCTAATTCTTTTAAGACTTCAGTTATTTTTAGGAGAGAGAATGTAGATAACACATGGAAACGAATAGAGAGTATATCGTATGCCCATCTTCAAGAAATCAGCTTACGTGCCTCTGAAATGTTCTTCAATAAGAGATTGTTCTGTTAAGAAGAAAGTCAATTAAATATTGTTTAAGCAAATGGGAAGTTCTAAGACATATGTCTTAGCTGGTCCTAGAACATTTAATTTAGGAGTTCGAGGTCGGATAGATCAAGCAGAGAGGCTACGAGGCCTGATTAGCGAGAAGACCACACTCCGAACATGACTGCCCCCCCCCGAAGAAATGGACGCTAGATGGCAGTCTTGCTCCACGAATAAAACCCAAGATGCTATATGACCTCAAAATCATAACCTAATTCTCCACTGCTGGGGAAGGGGGAAGGGGTCTCTCAAGCGTCACTGTATTTATATTCCGAAATTTATACTAGATGTTTGATCCATGCATGGCAGAGTACCCCATGTATTCCCAGCTGACATATTAAAGAAATGTTCGATACAATGGTTTCTGGTCATTGGATTGAATTCTTTTTTTTCCCCCTTTGATTCCATGAAATTCCAAAGATATCTTTTAGGGTTTGTTTAATACCGTGAAGTCCCGCCTCTGAGCACCCCTCAACCTGCTGCAGATGTGCTGCTTCCACCACATGCAGTTCAGATGTGACAGGCTGTTCCCTGGTCCTCTGAGCAAGAGGAGCAGGAGGAGGGGGGACACAGAAGAGATCTCCTCACGGAGGTTGCATCTCCAGGAAGTTCAAAGCAGGTGGGAGATGCCATGCCACATCCGAGCTTTCTCTGGGGATGCTGCTTCTCCCATGCACTGCCTCGCCGTAGCACTCGTACCACAGCCCCTGACAAAAGCCCAGGTGGTCTTTGTGGCTAGCAGAATTGCTCCTGCTGCCAGCAGGGATGCTCCTCGAGACAGACGAGGAGAGGCTGACCCGGGGAGCTGAGCCGGGAGGGATGTTCTGCGTCTCGTGCCCCTCGAGCATTCTCAAAAGCGCCTGCCGTGGAGGACAATTCAGGAGTCCCCCCGGGCCAGCAAAAGAGAGATGAGAAGGAAGAGATGATGGCCACGAAAAAAGCTCATGGTCTGTCAATCTTGAACTCCTCGAGACCAATCCTCAGCCCTCCTACCTAGCCCGGCCCCGCCGCCTCCGCGGCGCAGAGCTCCGAACGCCGCCCCGCTGCCGCCGCTCTCGCCGGCCCTCCGGATCCAGCCCGCACCCGACGAGAGCCCGAGAGGCGTCGGCGCCCCGGTACAGTACCCGGGCTTAGTTGGATGAGGAGGACCGTGGACGGAGACGAGAACAGTGGACGGAGACGAAGACAGAGGAGGGAGAGGAGGCGGGGAGGAGGCGGCCCGGCCGGAGCAGAGACGGGGCTATCGGAGGCAGCGAGAAGCCGGGCGGCGGATGGGCGCTTTCGGCGCCAGCGGAGAGCGGGACTGGCGGCGCTGGCCGCGGTTCTGCTCCGTGCGCAAGGCTGGCGCCCGGCGACCGGGGGGCCACGGCTGGAGTTGCCGTGCAGGTCCCTCCAGGGAGGGAGGCTGCCGTCCTGCCTGGCAGGTTCTTCACAGAGCTCCGTCTCCCAACTAGCCTCCCGTCCGTCCCTCCCTCTTCTCCGTAAAGTATTCCCTCGGAACACTCACCGGTCTTTTCTTTGTCGAGCCGTTCCCGTTTCCTTGCTTTACTCTCGGTCCTTCAGAGACCTCCTGCAGTCCGTCCTTCCCCTTTTCTACTTTCCTTTCTCTCTTGCTTAGCTCAGTCGCGCAGCTTCCCATTCTTCAGTGACTCCAAAAATCCACCTCTCTTTCCCGCACTCAACTCTCCAGCAAATTCTAATGGGCACTTCCACAACTGCACACCTTGACAGTCTCGTCAAATTCTTCTCCGTACGGTCCTGACTCTTTCTGTGCCCTGTCTTCTGGGAAGCAACCTCCAGTGCAAAAAGCCATTCTGACGGCTTTTTGTCTTTATCTCCCCGCCAGTGTCTGCAGGCAGAGCCCAGGGCTACTAGGACACATTGGTGGAGACAACGGAAGGCAGTGAGATCATCAGAAAGTGTTCACACGCCAACCTCCGGATCGGCGATTTTATCCCTTTCTACCGGCAGCTCCCGGGTCACAGTACGGAACTCCTCGCGCGCGCTGCTAAAGGGTGCAGAGAGCTGCGTGCGCCAGCGGGGCTGCTGTCGTTGTCGGGAGATGGACGTTGGACCTTCCTCTAACTCTCCGGACCCCCTCTTGGGGACACGGCGCTGTATTCCTTCGCCCTGGCAGACAGGGATTCATTGACACGGTCGCCTTTGGAGCTTTCAGGGGCTTTTCTTAGAAATGCACAACTCGTTTAATACTTTCTACAGGGCAGCACTGTAGCGCCCCTATGAAAAAAGGGCGTTTCACTACTACACAAAGCACGGACCGCAGGAGTTCTCTAAAGGACAGAGAGAAAAGCAAGGGAAAAGAATGGCTTCACAAAAATAAGAGTGGTGAGTGTTTCGTGGGAATGCTTTATGGAGCAGAGGGGGGGACGGACGGGAGGCTAGTTGGGAGACTGAGCTCTGTGAAGAACCTGCCAGGCAGGACGGCAGCCTCGAGGGACCTGCACGGCCACCTCATTCGCGGCCACCACGGTCCCCGGGCGCCAGCCTTGCGCACCGAGCAGAACCGCGGCCAGCGCCGCCAGCCCCGCTCCCCAAAGAGCCGCATCCAGCGATCCGCCGCCCGGCCTCCCGCTGCCCCCAACAGCCCCGTCTCTCTGCTCCGGCCGGTCCGCCTCCTCCCCGCCTCCTCTCCCTCCTCTGCTTTCTTCTCCCTCCCCTGCCCTCCTCAACCAGTTCCGCCTCGGCACTCTGCCCCTCAACCTGCTGCAGATGTACTGCTTCCACCACATCCAGTTCAGGTGTGACAGGCTCTTCTCTTGTCCTCTGAGCAAGAGGAGCAGCAGGAGGGACACACAAGAGCTCTCCTCACAGAGGCTGCATCGCCAGGAAGTCCAAAGAAGTTCGGAGATTCTGTGCCACGTCCGAGCTTTCTCTGGGGATGCTGCTTCTCCCATGCACTGCCTCGCCGTAGCACTCGTACCACAGCCCCTGACAAAAGCCCAGGTGGTCTTTGTGGCTAGCAGAATTGCTCCTGCTGCCAGCAGGGATGCTCCTCGAGACAGACGAGGAGAGGCTGACCCGGGGAGCTGAGCCGGGAGGGATGTTCTGCGTCTCGTGCCCCTCGAGCATTCTCAAAAGCGCCTGCCGTGGAGGACAATTCAGGAGTCCCCCCGGGCCAGCAAAAGAGAGATGAGAAGGAAGAGATGATGGCCACGAAAAAAGCTCATGGTCTGTCAATCTTGAACTCCTCGAGACCAATCCTCAGCCCTCCTACCTAGCCCGGCCCCGCCGCCTCCGCGGCGCAGAGCTCCGAACGCCGCCCCGCTGCCGCCGCTCTCGCCGGCCCTCCGGATCCAGCCCGCACCCGACGAGAGCCCGAGAGGCGTCGGCGCCCCGGTACAGTACCCGGGCTTAGTTGGATGAGGAGGACCGTGGACGGAGACGAGAACAGTGGACGGAGACGAAGACAGAGGAGGGAGAGGAGGCGGGGAGGAGGCGGCCCGGCCGGAGCAGAGACGGGGCTATCGGAGGCAGCGAGAAGCCGGGCGGCGGATGGGCGCTTTCGGCGCCAGCGGAGAGCGGGACTGGCGGCGCTGGCCGCGGTTCTGCTCGGTGTGCAAGGCTGGCGCCCGGCGACCGGGGGGCCGCGGCTGGAGTTGCCGTGCAGGTCCCTCTCCTGGCCTGTCCCGGGGATCATCCCTACTGGTAACAGGCGCACTTCTGCTGGTGATAAAGACCACCTGGTCTTTTGTCAGGGGATGTGGCACGAGTGCTGCGGAGAGGCCTTGCATGGGAGAAGCACCTTCCCCAGAGAAAGCTCGGACGTGGCATGGCATCTCCCACCTTCTTTGGACTTTCTGGCGATGTGGCCTCTGTGAGGAGAGCTCTTCTGTGTCCCTCCTCCTGCTCCTCTTACTCAGAGGACCAGGGAACAGCCTGTCACATCTGAACTGGATGTGCTGGAACCAGCATATCTGCAGCAGGTTGACGGGCACTCTGAGGCACAGTCCAAAGGTTCATTCCCTTTCCCATTGCTCTCAACTCAGGAAAAGGACATGAAGGACCACCAGGGAAGGGCGTGGTCCATTCCCATGTGCACTGGCTTCTCATCCAGCCCACAGAAGTTCTTTAGCCTTCCCTGGAGAGACACGGATGGACTAGGGCGGGTGAAGAGACTTGAAGAGACAAGTCTTGAGCACACACCTGGTGGTGGTGTGGGGAGATGACCCTGAGCAAGTACAATTGCCATCAGCCTCATGGGGGAGCCTTGAAGTTCTGTGGGACAAAGAGTGTCTGGTGTCACTTTGAATTTACGGTACTAAACCCTGGCAAAGCCCCTGGATGCAGTTCTGGGATGTGCTTCTGTGGACAGAGCTCCCTGTGCCCATCCCTCAGGCCGTGGGGCTTCTCAGATAGTGGCAGAGCAAGTGGCACCTCACAAGGGTTGAGATGTATCCAGGCTCCGGGCGTGGCAGCAGGAGCCCCAGGAGATACTGCCCCTGCTGCCATGAACTGTCTGTCTGGGTGTGTGCAAGGGAAGGACTCGTGTGTCTGAAAACCCTTGTGTGAGCGAGCAGTGAGCCCCCGCCAGGGCACCACTGACTCTTGGCCAGCTGGCCATCCACCACGATCCCAGAGGCCATTTTCCAGCACTGCTATGCAACATGTCATTCCCAGTCTGTCCGTACAACCGAGGTTGCCCCATCCCAGGGAGAGAATCTGGCACTTCCCCTCGTTGAACTTCCTCTGGTGGATGATTGCGCAAACCTCTAATTTGAGGTCTCTCTGTACTGCCTCCCTCTTCCATGAGGCCCTAGAGTGTCCCAATGGCCCTTTGATTCCAGGGGAATCTGCAGTGTTCAGTGGTCCAGGTGTTACGTGAAGCCCCCTCTTGTCACAATGGCACTAAAATGAGAGAGGATCTCTTTTCTAAACGACTTAGTACATCAGAAGCTTTATCTTAGATAAAAATGATATCCTAATTCTTTTAAGACTTCAGTTATTTTTAGGAGAGAGAATGTAGATAACACATGGAAACGAATAGAGAGTATATCGTATGCCCATCTTCAAGAAATCAGCTTACGTGCCTCTGAAATGTTCTTCAATAAGAGATTGTTCTGTTAAGAAGAAAGTCAATTAAATATTGTTTAAGCAAATGGGAAGTTCTAAGACATATGTCTTAGCTGGTCCTAGAACATTTAATTTAGGAGTTCGAGGTCGGATAGATCAAGCAGAGAGGCTACGAGGCCTGATTAGCGAGAAGACCACACTCCGAACATGACTGCCCCCCCCCGAAGAAATGGACGCTAGATGGCAGTCTTGCTCCACGAATAAAACCCAAGATGCTATATGACCTCAAAATCATAACCTAATTCTCCACTGCTGGGGAAGGGGGAAGGGGTCTCTCAAGCGTCACTGTATTTATATTCCGAAATTTATACTAGATGTTTGATCCATGCATGGCAGAGTACCCCATGTATTCCCAGCTGACATATTAAAGAAATGTTCGATACAATGGTTTCTGGTCATTGGATTGAATTCTTTTTTTTCCCCCTTTGATTCCATGAAATTCCAAAGATATCTTTTAGGGTTTGTTTAATACCGTGAAGTCCCGCCTCTGAGCACCCCTCAACCTGCTGCAGATGTGCTGCTTCCACCACATGCAGTTCAGATGTGACAGGCTGTTCCCTGGTCCTCTGAGCAAGAGGAGCAGGAGGAGGGGGGACACAGAAGAGATCTCCTCACGGAGGTTGCATCTCCAGGAAGTTCAAAGCAGGTGGGAGATGCCATGCCACATCCGAGCTTTCTCTGGGGATGCTGCTTCTCCCATGCACTGCCTCGCCGTAGCACTCGTACCACAGCCCCTGACAAAAGCCCAGGTGGTCTTTGTGGCTAGCAGAATTGCTCCTGCTGCCAGCAGGGATGCTCCTCGAGACAGACGAGGAGAGGCTGACCCGGGGAGCTGAGCCGGGAGGGATGTTCTGCGTCTCGTGCCCCTCGAGCATTCTCAAAAGCGCCTGCCGTGGAGGACAATTCAGGAGTCCCCCCGGGCCAGCAAAAGAGAGATGAGAAGGAAGAGATGATGGCCACGAAAAAAGCTCATGGTCTGTCAATCTTGAACTCCTCGAGACCAATCCTCAGCCCTCCTACCTAGCCCGGCCCCGCCGCCTCCGCGGCGCAGAGCTCCGAACGCCGCCCCGCTGCCGCCGCTCTCGCCGGCCCTCCGGATCCAGCCCGCACCCGACGAGAGCCCGAGAGGCGTCGGCGCCCCGGTACAGTACCCGGGCTTAGTTGGATGAGGAGGACCGTGGACGGAGACGAGAACAGTGGACGGAGACGAAGACAGAGGAGGGAGAGGAGGCGGCCCGGCCGGAGCAGAGACGGGGCTATCGGAGGCAGCGAGAAGCCGGGCGGCGGATGGGCGCTTTCGGCGCCAGCGGAGAGCGGGACTGGCGGCGCTGGCCGCGGTTCTGCTCGGTGCGCAAGGCTGGCGCCCGGCGACCGGGGGGCCGCGGCTGGAGTTGCCGTGCAGGTCCCTCTCCTGGCCTGTCCCGGGGATCATCCCTACTGGTAACAGGCGCACTTCTGCTGGTGATAAAGACCACCTGGTCTTTTGTCAGGGGATGTGGCACGAGTGCTGCGGAGAGGCCTTGCATGGGAGAAGCACCTTCCCCAGAGAAAGCTCGGACGTGGCATGGCATCTCCCACCTTCTTTGGACTTTCTGGCGATGTGGCCTCTGTGAGGAGAGCTCTTCTGTGTCCCTCCTCCTGCTCCTCTTACTCAGAGGACCAGGGAACAGCCTGTCACATCTGAACTGGATGTGCTGGAACCAGCATATCTGCAGCAGGTTGACGGGCACTCTGAGGCACAGTCCAAAGGTTCATTCCCTTTCCCATTGCTCTCAACTCAGGAAAAGGACATGAAGGACCACCAGGGAAGGGCGTGGTCCATTCCCATGTGCACTGGCTTCTCATCCAGCCCACAGAAGTTCTTTAGCCTTCCCTGGAGAGACACGGATGGACTAGGGCGGGTGAAGAGACTTGAAGAGACAAGTCTTGAGCACACACCTGGTGGTGGTGTGGGGAGATGACCCTGAGCAAGTACAATTGCCATCAGCCTCATGGGGGAGCCTTGAAGTTCTGTGGGACAAAGAGTGTCTGGTGTCACTTTGAATTTACGGTACTAAACCCTGGCAAAGCCCCTGGATGCAGTTCTGGGATGTGCTTCTGTGGACAGAGCTCCCTGTGCCCATCCCTCAGGCCGTGGGGCTTCTCAGATAGTGGCAGAGCAAGTGGCACCTCACAAGGGTTGAGATGTATCCAGGCTCCGGGCGTGGCAGCAGGAGCCCCAGGAGATACTGCCCCTGCTGCCATGAACTGTCTGTCTGGGTGTGTGCAAGGGAAGGACTCGTGTGTCTGAAAACCCTTGTGTGAGCGAGCAGTGAGCCCCCGCCAGGGCACCACTGACTCTTGGCCAGCTGGCCATCCACCACGATCCCAGAGGCCATTTTCCAGCACTGCTATGCAACATGTCATTCCCAGTCTGTCCGTACAACCGAGGTTGCCCCATCCCAGGGAGAGAATCTGGCACTTCCCCTCGTTGAACTTCCTCTGGTGGATGATTGCGCAAACCTCTAATTTGAGGTCTCTCTGTACTGCCTCCCTCTTCCATGAGGCCCTAGAGTGTCCCAATGGCCCTTTGATTCCAGGGGAATCTGCAGTGTTCAGTGGTCCAGGTGTTACGTGAAGCCCCCTCTTGTCACAATGGCACTAAAATGAGAGAGGATCTCTTTTCTAAACGACTTAGTACATCAGAAGCTTTATCTTAGATAAAAATGATATCCTAATTCTTTTAAGACTTCAGTTATTTTTAGGAGAGAGAATGTAGATAACACATGGAAACGAATAGAGAGTATATCGTATGCCCATCTTCAAGAAATCAGCTTACGTGCCTCTGAAATGTTCTTCAATAAGAGATTGTTCTGTTAAGAAGAAAGTCAATTAAATATTGTTTAAGCAAATGGGAAGTTCTAAGACATATGTCTTAGCTGGTCCTAGAACATTTAATTTAGGAGTTCGAGGTCGGATAGATCAAGCAGAGAGGCTACGAGGCCTGATTAGCGAGAAGACCACACTCCGAACATGACTGCCCCCCCCCGAAGAAATGGACGCTAGATGGCAGTCTTGCTCCACGAATAAAACCCAAGATGCTATATGACCTCAAAATCATAACCTAATTCTCCACTGCTGGGGAAGGGGGAAGGGGTCTCTCAAGCGTCACTGTATTTATATTCCGAAATTTATACTAGATGTTTGATCCATGCATGGCAGAGTACCCCATGTATTCCCAGCTGACATATTAAAGAAATGTTCGATACAATGGTTTCTGGTCATTGGATTGAATTCTTTTTTTTCCCCCTTTGATTCCATGAAATTCCAAAGATATCTTTTAGGGTTTGTTTAATACCGTGAAGTCCCGCCTCTGAGCACCCCTCAACCTGCTGCAGATGTGCTGCTTCCACCACATGCAGTTCAGATGTGACAGGCTGTTCCCTGGTCCTCTGAGCAAGAGGAGCAGGAGGAGGGGGGACACAGAAGAGATCTCCTCACGGAGGTTGCATCTCCAGGAAGTTCAAAGCAGGTGGGAGATGCCATGCCACATCCGAGCTTTCTCTGGGGATGCTGCTTCTCCCATGCACTGCCTCGCCGTAGCACTCGTACCACAGCCCCTGACAAAAGCCCAGGTGGTCTTTGTGGCTAGCAGAATTGCTCCTGCTGCCAGCAGGGATGCTCCTCGAGACAGACGAGGAGAGGCTGACCCGGGGAGCTGAGCCGGGAGGGATGTTCTGCGTCTCGTGCCCCTCGAGCATTCTCAAAAGCGCCTGCCGTGGAGGACAATTCAGGAGTCCCCCCGGGCCAGCAAAAGAGAGATGAGAAGGAAGAGATGATGGCCACGAAAAAAGCTCATGGTCTGTCAATCTTGAACTCCTCGAGACCAATCCTCAGCCCTCCTACCTAGCCCGGCCCCGCCGCCTCCGCGGCGCAGAGCTCCGAACGCCGCCCCGCTGCCGCCGCTCTCGCCGGCCCTCCGGATCCAGCCCGCACCCGACGAGAGCCCGAGAGGCGTCGGCGCCCCGGTACAGTACCCGGGCTTAGTTGGATGAGGAGGACCGTGGACGGAGACGAGAACAGTGGACGGAGACGAAGACAGAGGAGGGAGAGGAGGCGGCCCGGCCGGAGCAGAGACGGGGCTATCGGAGGCAGCGAGAAGCCGGGCGGCGGATGGGCGCTTTCGGCGCCAGCGGAGAGCGGGACTGGCGGCGCTGGCCGCGGTTCTGCTCGGTGCGCAAGGCTGGCGCCCGGCGACCGGGGGGCCGCGGCTGGAGTTGCCGTGCAGGTCCCTCTCCTGGCCTGTCCCGGGGATCATCCCTACTGGTAACAGGCGCACTTCTGCTGGTGATAAAGACCACCTGGTCTTTTGTCAGGGGATGTGGCACGAGTGCTGCGGAGAGGCCTTGCATGGGAGAAGCACCTTCCCCAGAGAAAGCTCGGACGTGGCATGGCATCTCCCACCTTCTTTGGACTTTCTGGCGATGTGGCCTCTGTGAGGAGAGCTCTTCTGTGTCCCTCCTCCTGCTCCTCTTACTCAGAGGACCAGGGAACAGCCTGTCACATCTGAACTGGATGTGCTGGAACCAGCATATCTGCAGCAGGTTGACGGGCACTCTGAGGCACAGTCCAAAGGTTCATTCCCTTTCCCATTGCTCTCAACTCAGGAAAAGGACATGAAGGACCACCAGGGAAGGGCGTGGTCCATTCCCATGTGCACTGGCTTCTCATCCAGCCCACAGAAGTTCTTTAGCCTTCCCTGGAGAGACACGGATGGACTAGGGCGGGTGAAGAGACTTGAAGAGACAAGTCTTGAGCACACACCTGGTGGTGGTGTGGGGAGATGACCCTGAGCAAGTACAATTGCCATCAGCCTCATGGGGGAGCCTTGAAGTTCTGTGGGACAAAGAGTGTCTGGTGTCACTTTGAATTTACGGTACTAAACCCTGGCAAAGCCCCTGGATGCAGTTCTGGGATGTGCTTCTGTGGACAGAGCTCCCTGTGCCCATCCCTCAGGCCGTGGGGCTTCTCAGATAGTGGCAGAGCAAGTGGCACCTCACAAGGGTTGAGATGTATCCAGGCTCCGGGCGTGGCAGCAGGAGCCCCAGGAGATACTGCCCCTGCTGCCATGAACTGTCTGTCTGGGTGTGTGCAAGGGAAGGACTCGTGTGTCTGAAAACCCTTGTGTGAGCGAGCAGTGAGCCCCCGCCAGGGCACCACTGACTCTTGGCCAGCTGGCCATCCACCACGATCCCAGAGGCCATTTTCCAGCACTGCTATGCAACATGTCATTCCCAGTCTGTCCGTACAACCGAGGTTGCCCCATCCCAGGGAGAGAATCTGGCACTTCCCCTCGTTGAACTTCCTCTGGTGGATGATTGCGCAAACCTCTAATTTGAGGTCTCTCTGTACTGCCTCCCTCTTCCATGAGGCCCTAGAGTGTCCCAATGGCCCTTTGATTCCAGGGGAATCTGCAGTGTTCAGTGGTCCAGGTGTTACGTGAAGCCCCCTCTTGTCACAATGGCACTAAAATGAGAGAGGATCTCTTTTCTAAACGACTTAGTACATCAGAAGCTTTATCTTAGATAAAAATGATATCCTAATTCTTTTAAGACTTCAGTTATTTTTAGGAGAGAGAATGTAGATAACACATGGAAACGAATAGAGAGTATATCGTATGCCCATCTTCAAGAAATCAGCTTACGTGCCTCTGAAATGTTCTTCAATAAGAGATTGTTCTGTTAAGAAGAAAGTCAATTAAATATTGTTTAAGCAAATGGGAAGTTCTAAGACATATGTCTTAGCTGGTCCTAGAACATTTAATTTAGGAGTTCGAGGTCGGATAGATCAAGCAGAGAGGCTACGAGGCCTGATTAGCGAGAAGACCACACTCCGAACATGACTGCCCCCCCCCGAAGAAATGGACGCTAGATGGCAGTCTTGCTCCACGAATAAAACCCAAGATGCTATATGACCTCAAAATCATAACCTAATTCTCCACTGCTGGGGAAGGGGGAAGGGGTCTCTCAAGCGTCACTGTATTTATATTCCGAAATTTATACTAGATGTTTGATCCATGCATGGCAGAGTACCCCATGTATTCCCAGCTGACATATTAAAGAAATGTTCGATACAATGGTTTCTGGTCATTGGATTGAATTCTTTTTTTTCCCCCTTTGATTCCATGAAATTCCAAAGATATCTTTTAGGGTTTGTTTAATACCGTGAAGTCCCGCCTCTGAGCACCCCTCAACCTGCTGCAGATGTGCTGCTTCCACCACATGCAGTTCAGATGTGACAGGCTGTTCCCTGGTCCTCTGAGCAAGAGGAGCAGGAGGAGGGGGGACACAGAAGAGATCTCCTCACGGAGGTTGCATCTCCAGGAAGTTCAAAGCAGGTGGGAGATGCCATGCCACATCCGAGCTTTCTCTGGGGATGCTGCTTCTCCCATGCACTGCCTCGCCGTAGCACTCGTACCACAGCCCCTGACAAAAGCCCAGGTGGTCTTTGTGGCTAGCAGAATTGCTCCTGCTGCCAGCAGGGATGCTCCTCGAGACAGACGAGGAGAGGCTGACCCGGGGAGCTGAGCCGGGAGGGATGTTCTGCGTCTCGTGCCCCTCGAGCATTCTCAAAAGCGCCTGCCGTGGAGGACAATTCAGGAGTCCCCCCGGGCCAGCAAAAGAGAGATGAGAAGGAAGAGATGATGGCCACGAAAAAAGCTCATGGTCTGTCAATCTTGAACTCCTCGAGACCAATCCTCAGCCCTCCTACCTAGCCCGGCCCCGCCGCCTCCGCGGCGCAGAGCTCCGAACGCCGCCCCGCTGCCGCCGCTCTCGCCGGCCCTCCGGATCCAGCCCGCACCCGACGAGAGCCCGAGAGGCGTCGGCGCCCCGGTACAGTACCCGGGCTTAGTTGGATGAGGAGGACCGTGGACGGAGACGAGAACAGTGGACGGAGACGAAGACAGAGGAGGGAGAGGAGGCGGGGAGGAGGCGGCCCGGCCGGAGCAGAGACGGGGCTATCGGAGGCAGCGAGAAGCCGGGCGGCGGATGGGCGCTTTCGGCGCCAGCGGAGAGCGGGACTGGCGGCGCTGGCCGCGGTTCTGCTCCGTGCGCAAGGCTGGCGTCCGGCGACCGGGGGGCCACGGCTGGAGTTGCCGTGCAGGTCCCTCCAGGGAGGGAGGCTGCCGTCCTGCCTGGCAGGTTCTTCACAGAGCTCCGTCTCCCAACTAGCCTCCCGTCCGTCCCTCCCTCTTCTCCGTAAAGTATTCCCTCGGAACACTCACCGGTCTTTTCTTTGTCGAGCCGTTCCCGTTTCCTTGCTTTACTCTCGGTCCTTCAGAGACCTCCTGCAGTCCGTCCTTCCCCTTTTCTACTTTCCTTTCTCTCTTGCTTAGCTCAGTCGCGCAGCTTCCCATTCTTCAGTGACTCCAAAAATCCACCTCTCTTTCCCGCACTCAACTCTCCAGCAAATTCTAATGGGCACTTCCACAACTGCACACCTTGACAGTCTCGTCAAATTCTTCTCCGTACGGTCCTGACTCTTTCTGTGCCCTGTCTTCTGGGAAGCAACCTCCAGTGCAAAAAGCCATTCTGACGGCTTTTTGTCTTTATCTCCCCGCCAGTGTCTGCAGGCAGAGCCCAGGGCTACTAGGACACATTGGTGGAGACAACGGAAGGCAGTGAGATCATCAGAAAGTGTTCACACGCCAACCTCCGGATCGGCGATTTTATCCCTTTCTACCGGCAGCTCCCGGGTCACAGTACGGAACTCCTCGCGCGCGCTGCTAAAGGGTGCAGAGAGCTGCGTGCGCCAGCGGGGCGGCTGTCGTTGTCGGGAGATGGACGTTGGACCTTCCTCTAACTCTCCGGACCCCCTCTTGGGGACACGGCGCTGTATTCCTTCGCCCTGGCAGACAGGGATTCATTGACACGGTCGCCTTTGGAGCTTTCAGGGGCTTTTCTTAGAAATGCACAACTCGTTTAATACTTTCTACAGGGCAGCACTGTAGCGCCCCTATGAAAAAAGGGCGTTTCACTACTACACAAAGCACGGACCGCAGGAGTTCTCTAAAGGACAGAGAGAAAAGCAAGGGAAAAGAATGGCTTCACAAAAATAAGAGTGGTGAGTGTTTCGTGGGAATGCTTTATGGAGCAGAGGGGGGGACGGACGGGAGGCTAGTTGGGAGACTGAGCTCTGTGAAGAACCTGCCAGGCAGGACGGCAGCCTCGAGGGACCTGCACGGCCACCTCATTCGCGGCCACCACGGTCCCCGGGCGCCAGCCTTGCGCACCGAGCAGAACCGCGGCCAGCGCCGCCAGCCCCGCTCCCCAAAGAGCCGCATCCAGCGATCCGCCGCCCGGCCTCCCGCTGCCCCCAACAGCCCCGTCTCTCTGCTCCGGCCGGTCCGCCTCCTCCCCGCCTCCTCTCCCTCCTCTGCTTTCTTCTCCCTCCCCTGCCCTCCTCAACCAGTTCCGCCTCGGCACTCTGCCCCTCAACCTGCTGCAGATGTACTGCTTCCACCACATCCAGTTCAGGTGTGACAGGCTCTTCTCTTGTCCTCTGAGCAAGAGGAGCAGCAGGAGGGACACACAAGAGCTCTCCTCACAGAGGCTGCATCGCCAGGAAGTCCAAAGAAGTTCGGAGATTCTGTGCCACGTCCGAGCTTTCTCTGGGGATGCTGCTTCTCCCATGCACTGCCTCGCCGTAGCACTCGTACCACAGCCCCTGACAAAAGCCCAGGTGGTCTTTGTGGCTAGCAGAATTGCTCCTGCTGCCAGCAGGGATGCTCCTCGAGACAGACGAGGAGAGGCTGACCCGGGGAGCTGAGCCGGGAGGGATGTTCTGCGTCTCGTGCCCCTCGAGCATTCTCAAAAGCGCCTGCCGTGGAGGACAATTCAGGAGTCCCCCCGGGCCAGCAAAAGAGAGATGAGAAGGAAGAGATGATGGCCACGAAAAAAGCTCATGGTCTGTCAATCTTGAACTCCTCGAGACCAATCCTCAGCCCTCCTACCTAGCCCGGCCCCGCCGCCTCCGCGGCGCAGAGCTCCGAACGCCGCCCCGCTGCCGCCGCTCTCGCCGGCCCTCCGGATCCAGCCCGCACCCGACGAGAGCCCGAGAGGCGTCGGCGCCCCGGTACAGTACCCGGGCTTAGTTGGATGAGGAGGACCGTGGACGGAGACGAGAACAGTGGACGGAGACGAAGACAGAGGAGGGAGAGGAGGCGGGGAGGAGGCGGCCCGGCCGGAGCAGAGACGGGGCTATCGGAGGCAGCGAGAAGCCGGGCGGCGGATGGGCGCTTTCGGCGCCAGCGGAGAGCGGGACTGGCGGCGCTGGCCGCGGTTCTGCTCGGTGCGCAAGGCTGGCGCCCGGCGACCGGGGGGGCCGCGGCTGGAGTTGCCGTGCAGGTCCCTCTCCTGGCCTGTCCCGGGGATCATCCCTACTGGTAACAGGCGCACTTCTGCTGGTGATAAAGACCACCTGGTCTTTTGTCAGGGGATGTGGCACGAGTGCTGCGGAGAGGCCTTGCATGGGAGAAGCACCTTCCCCAGAGAAAGCTCGGACGTGGCATGGCATCTCCCACCTTCTTTGGACTTTCTGGCGATGTGGCCTCTGTGAGGAGAGCTCTTCTGTGTCCCTCCTCCTGCTCCTCTTACTCAGAGGACCAGGGAACAGCCTGTCACATCTGAACTGGATGTGCTGGAACCAGCATATCTGCAGCAGGTTGACGGGCACTCTGAGGCACAGTCCAAAGGTTCATTCCCTTTCCCATTGCTCTCAACTCAGGAAAAGGACATGAAGGACCACCAGGGAAGGGCGTGGTCCATTCCCATGTGCACTGGCTTCTCATCCAGCCCACAGAAGTTCTTTAGCCTTCCCTGGAGAGACACGGATGGACTAGGGCGGGTGAAGAGACTTGAAGAGACAAGTCTTGAGCACACACCTGGTGGTGGTGTGGGGAGATGACCCTGAGCAAGTACAATTGCCATCAGCCTCATGGGGGAGCCTTGAAGTTCTGTGGGACAAAGAGTGTCTGGTGTCACTTTGAATTTACGGTACTAAACCCTGGCAAAGCCCCTGGATGCAGTTCTGGGATGTGCTTCTGTGGACAGAGCTCCCTGTGCCCATCCCTCAGGCCGTGGGGCTTCTCAGATAGTGGCAGAGCAAGTGGCACCTCACAAGGGTTGAGATGTATCCAGGCTCCGGGCGTGGCAGCAGGAGCCCCAGGAGATACTGCCCCTGCTGCCATGAACTGTCTGTCTGGGTGTGTGCAAGGGAAGGACTCGTGTGTCTGAAAACCCTTGTGTGAGCGAGCAGTGAGCCCCCGCCAGGGCACCACTGACTCTTGGCCAGCTGGCCATCCACCACGATCCCAGAGGCCATTTTCCAGCACTGCTATGCAACATGTCATTCCCAGTCTGTCCGTACAACCGAGGTTGCCCCATCCCAGGGAGAGAATCTGGCACTTCCCCTCGTTGAACTTCCTCTGGTGGATGATTGCGCAAACCTCTAATTTGAGGTCTCTCTGTACTGCCTCCCTCTTCCATGAGGCCCTAGAGTGTCCCAATGGCCCTTTGATTCCAGGGGAATCTGCAGTGTTCAGTGGTCCAGGTGTTACGTGAAGCCCCCTCTTGTCACAATGGCACTAAAATGAGAGAGGATCTCTTTTCTAAACGACTTAGTACATCAGAAGCTTTATCTTAGATAAAAATGATATCCTAATTCTTTTAAGACTTCAGTTATTTTTAGGAGAGAGAATGTAGATAACACATGGAAACGAATAGAGAGTATATCGTATGCCCATCTTCAAGAAATCAGCTTACGTGCCTCTGAAATGTTCTTCAATAAGAGATTGTTCTGTTAAGAAGAAAGTCAATTAAATATTGTTTAAGCAAATGGGAAGTTCTAAGACATATGTCTTAGCTGGTCCTAGAACATTTAATTTAGGAGTTCGAGGTCGGATAGATCAAGCAGAGAGGCTACGAGGCCTGATTAGCGAGAAGACCACACTCCGAACATGACTGCCCCCCCCCGAAGAAATGGACGCTAGATGGCAGTCTTGCTCCACCAATAAAACCCAAGATGCTATATGACCTCAAAATCATAACCTAATTCTCCACTGCTGGGGAAGGGGGAAGGGGTCTCTCAAGCGTCACTGTATTTATATTCCGAAATTTATACTAGATGTTTGATCCATGCATGGCAGAGTACCTCATGTATTCCCAGCTGACATATTAAAGAAATGTTCGATACAATGGTTTCTGGTCATTGGATTGAATTCTTTTTTTTCCCCCTTTGATTCCATGAAATTCCAAAGATATCTTTTAGGGTTTGTTTAATACCGTGAAGTCCCGCCTCTGAGCACCCCTCAACCTGCTGCAGATGTGCTGCTTCCACCACATGCAGTTCAGATGTGACAGGCTGTTCCCTGGTCCTCTGAGCAAGAGGAGCAGGAGGAGGGGGGACACAGAAGAGATCTCCTCACGGAGGTTGCATCTCCAGGAAGTTCAAAGCAGGTGGGAGATGCCATGCCACATCCGAGCTTTCTCTGGGGATGCTGCTTCTCCCATGCACTGCCTCGCCGTAGCACTCGTACCACAGCCCCTGACAAAAGCCCAGGTGGTCTTTGTGGCTAGCAGAATTGCTCCTGCTGCCAGCAGGGATGCTCCTCGAGACAGACGAGGAGAGGCTGACCCGGGGAGCTGAGCCGGGAGGGATGTTCTGCGTCTCGTGCCCCTCGAGCATTCTCAAAAGCGCCTGCCGTGGAGGACAATTCAGGAGTCCCCCCGGGCCAGCAAAAGAGAGATGAGAAGGAAGAGATGATGGCCACGAAAAAAGCTCATGGTCTGTCAATCTTGAACTCCTCGAGAACAATCCTCAGCCCTCCTACCTAGCCCGGCCCCGCCGCCTCCGCGGCGCAGAGCTCCGAACGCCGCCCCGCTGCCGCCGCTCTCGCCGGCCCTCCGGATCCAGCCCGCACCCGACGAGAGCCCGAGAGGCGTCGGCGCCCCGGTACAGTACCCGGGCTTAGTTGGATGAGGAGGACCGTGGACGGAGACGAGAACAGTGGACGGAGACGAAGACAGAGGAGGGAGAGGAGGCGGGGAGGAGGCGGCCCGGCCGGAGCAGAGACGGGGCTATCGGAGGCAGCGAGAAGCCGGGCGGCGGATGGGCGCTTTCGGCGCCAGCGGAGAGCGGGACTGGCGGCGCTGGCCGCGGTTCTGCTCCGTGCGCAAGGCTGGCGTCCGGCGACCGGGGGGCCACGGCTGGAGTTGCCGTGCAGGTCCCTCCAGGGAGGGAGGCTGCCGTCCTGCCTGGCAGGTTCTTCACAGAGCTCCGTCTCCCAACTAGCCTCCCGTCCGTCCCTCCCTCTTCTCCGTAAAGTATTCCCTCGGAACACTCACCGGTCTTTTCTTTGTCGAGCCGTTCCCGTTTCCTTGCTTTACTCTCGGTCCTTCAGAGACCTCCTGCAGTCCGTCCTTCCCCTTTTCTACTTTCCTTTCTCTCTTGCTTAGCTCAGTCGCGCAGCTTCCCATTCTTCAGTGACTCCAAAAATCCACCTCTCTTTCCCGCACTCAACTCTCCAGCAAATTCTAATGGGCACTTCCACAACTGCACACCTTGACAGTCTCGTCAAATTCTTCTCCGTACGGTCCTGACTCTTTCTGTGCCCTGTCTTCTGGGAAGCAACCTCCAGTGCAAAAAGCCATTCTGACGGCTTTTTGTCTTTATCTCCCCGCCAGTGTCTGCAGGCAGAGCCCAGGGCTACTAGGACACATTGGTGGAGACAACGGAAGGCAGTGAGATCATCAGAAAGTGTTCACACGCCAACCTCCGGATCGGCGATTTTATCCCTTTCTACCGGCAGCTCCCGGGTCACAGTACGGAACTCCTCGCGCGCGCTGCTAAAGGGTGCAGAGAGCTGCGTGCGCCAGCGGGGCGGCTGTCGTTGTCGGGAGATGGACGTTGGACCTTCCTCTAACTCTCCGGACCCCCTCTTGGGGACACGGCGCTGTATTCCTTCGCCCTGGCAGACAGGGATTCATTGACACGGTCGCCTTTGGAGCTTTCAGGGGCTTTTCTTAGAAATGCACAACTCGTTTAATACTTTCTACAGGGCAGCACTGTAGCGCCCCTATGAAAAAAGGGCGTTTCACTACTACACAAAGCACGGACCGCAGGAGTTCTCTAAAGGACAGAGAGAAAAGCAAGGGAAAAGAATGGCTTCACAAAAATAAGAGTGGTGAGTGTTTCGTGGGAATGCTTTATGGAGCAGAGGGGGGGACGGACGGGAGGCTAGTTGGGAGACTGAGCTCTGTGAAGAACCTGCCAGGCAGGACGGCAGCCTCGAGGGACCTGCACGGCCACCTCATTCGCGGCCACCACGGTCCCCGGGCGCCAGCCTTGCGCACCGAGCAGAACCGCGGCCAGCGCCGCCAGCCCCGCTCCCCAAAGAGCCGCATCCAGCGATCCGCCGCCCGGCCTCCCGCTGCCCCCAACAGCCCCGTCTCTCTGCTCCGGCCGGTCCGCCTCCTCCCCGCCTCCTCTCCCTCCTCTGCTTTCTTCTCCCTCCCCTGCCCTCCTCAACCAGTTCCGCCTCGGCACTCTGCCCCTCAACCTGCTGCAGATGTACTGCTTCCACCACATCCAGTTCAGGTGTGACAGGCTCTTCTCTTGTCCTCTGAGCAAGAGGAGCAGCAGGAGGGACACACAAGAGCTCTCCTCACAGAGGCTGCATCGCCAGGAAGTCCAAAGAAGTTCGGAGATTCTGTGCCACGTCCGAGCTTTCTCTGGGGATGCTGCTTCTCCCATGCACTGCCTCGCCGTAGCACTCGTACCACAGCCCCTGACAAAAGCCCAGGTGGTCTTTGTGGCTAGCAGAATTGCTCCTGCTGCCAGCAGGGATGCTCCTCGAGACAGACGAGGAGAGGCTGACCCGGGGAGCTGAGCCGGGAGGGATGTTCTGCGTCTCGTGCCCCTCGAGCATTCTCAAAAGCGCCTGCCGTGGAGGACAATTCAGGAGTCCCCCCGGGCCAGCAAAAGAGAGATGAGAAGGAAGAGATGATGGCCACGAAAAAAGCTCATGGTCTGTCAATCTTGAACTCCTCGAGACCAATCCTCAGCCCTCCTACCTAGCCCGGCCCCGCCGCCTCCGCGGCGCAGAGCTCCGAACGCCGCCCCGCTGCCGCCGCTCTCGCCGGCCCTCCGGATCCAACCCGCACCCGACGAGAGCCCGAGAGGCGTCGGCGCCCCGGTACAGTACCCGGGCTTAGTTGGATGAGGAGGACCGTGGACGGAGACGAGAACAGTGGACGGAGACGAAGACAGAGGAGGGAGAGGAGGCGGGGAGGAGGCGGCCCGGCCGGAGCAGAGACGGGGCTATCGGAGGCAGCGAGAAGCCGGGCGGCGGATGGGCGCTTTCGGCGCCAGCGGAGAGCGGGACTGGCGGCGCTGGCCGCGGTTCTGCTCGGTGCGCAAGGCTGGCGCCCGGCGACCGGGGGGCCGCGGCTGGAGTTGCCGTGCAGGTCCCTCTCCTGGCCTGTCCCGGGGATCATCCCTACTGGTAACAGGCGCACTTCTGCTGGTGATAAAGACCACCTGGTCTTTTGTCAGGGGATGTGGCACGAGTGCTGCGGAGAGGCCTTGCATGGGAGAAGCACCTTCCCCAGAGAAAGCTCGGACGTGGCATGGCATCTCCCACCTTCTTTGGACTTTCTGGCGATGTGGCCTCTGTGAGGAGAGCTCTTCTGTGTCCCTCCTCCTGCTCCTCTTACTCAGAGGACCAGGGAACAGCCTGTCACATCTGAACTGGATGTGCTGGAACCAGCATATCTGCAGCAGGTTGACGGGCACTCTGAGGCACAGTCCAAAGGTTCATTCCCTTTCCCATTGCTCTCAACTCAGGAAAAGGACATGAAGGACCACCAGGGAAGGGCGTGGTCCATTCCCATGTGCACTGGCTTCTCATCCAGCCCACAGAAGTTCTTTAGCCTTCCCTGGAGAGACACGGATGGACTAGGGCGGGTGAAGAGACTTGAAGAGACAAGTCTTGAGCACACACCTGGTGGTGGTGTGGGGAGATGACCCTGAGCAAGTACAATTGCCATCAGCCTCATGGGGGAGCCTTGAAGTTCTGTGGGACAAAGAGTGTCTGGTGTCACTTTGAATTTACGGTACTAAACCCTGGCAAAGCCCCTGGATGCAGTTCTGGGATGTGCTTCTGTGGACAGAGCTCCCTGTGCCCATCCCTCAGGCCGTGGGGCTTCTCAGATAGTGGCAGAGCAAGTGGCACCTCACAAGGGTTGAGATGTATCCAGGCTCCGGGCGTGGCAGCAGGAGCCCCAGGAGATACTGCCCCTGCTGCCATGAACTGTCTGTCTGGGTGTGTGCAAGGGAAGGACTCGTGTGTCTGAAAACCCTTGTGTGAGCGAGCAGTGAGCCCCCGCCAGGGCACCACTGACTCTTGGCCAGCTGGCCATCCACCACGATCCCAGAGGCCATTTTCCAGCACTGCTATGCAACATGTCATTCCCAGTCTGTCCGTACAACCGAGGTTGCCCCATCCCAGGGAGAGAATCTGGCACTTCCCCTCGTTGAACTTCCTCTGGTGGATGATTGCGCAAACCTCTAATTTGAGGTCTCTCTGTACTGCCTCCCTCTTCCATGAGGCCCTAGAGTGTCCCAATGGCCCTTTGATTCCAGGGGAATCTGCAGTGTTCAGTGGTCCAGGTGTTACGTGAAGCCCCCTCTTGTCACAATGGCACTAAAATGAGAGAGGATCTCTTTTCTAAACGACTTAGTACATCAGAAGCTTTATCTTAGATAAAAATGATATCCTAATTCTTTTAAGACTTCAGTTATTTTTAGGAGAGAGAATGTAGATAACACATGGAAACGAATAGAGAGTATATCGTATGCCCATCTTCAAGAAATCAGCTTACGTGCCTCTGAAATGTTCTTCAATAAGAGATTGTTCTGTTAAGAAGAAAGTCAATTAAATATTGTTTAAGCAAATGGGAAGTTCTAAGACATATGTCTTAGCTGGTCCTAGAACATTTAATTTAGGAGTTCGAGGTCGGATAGATCAAGCAGAGAGGCTACGAGGCCTGATTAGCGAGAAGACCACACTCCGAACATGACTGCCCCCCCCCGAAGAAATGGACGCTAGATGGCAGTCTTGCTCCACCAATAAAACCCAAGATGCTATATGACCTCAAAATCATAACCTAATTCTCCACTGCTGGGGAAGGGGGAAGGGGTCTCTCAAGCGTCACTGTATTTATATTCCGAAATTTATACTAGATGTTTGATCCATGCATGGCAGAGTACCCCATGTATTCCCAGCTGACATATTAAAGAAATGTTCGATACAATGGTTTCTGGTCATTGGATTGAATTCTTTTTTTTCCCCCTTTGATTCCATGAAATTCCAAAGATATCTTTTAGGGTTTGTTTAATACCGTGAAGTCCCGCCTCTGAGCACCCCTCAACCTGCTGCAGATGTGCTGCTTCCACCACATGCAGTTCAGATGTGACAGGCTGTTCCCTGGTCCTCTGAGCAAGAGGAGCAGGAGGAGGGGGGACACAGAAGAGATCTCCTCACGGAGGTTGCATCTCCAGGAAGTTCAAAGCAGGTGGGAGATGCCATGCCACATCCGAGCTTTCTCTGGGGATGCTGCTTCTCCCATGCACTGCCTCGCCGTAGCACTCGTACCACAGCCCCTGACAAAAGCCCAGGTGGTCTTTGTGGCTAGCAGAATTGCTCCTGCTGCCAGCAGGGATGCTCCTCGAGACAGACGAGGAGAGGCTGACCCGGGGAGCTGAGCCGGGAGGGATGTTCTGCGTCTCGTGCCCCTCGAGCATTCTCAAAAGCGCCTGCCGTGGAGGACAATTCAGGAGTCCCCCCGGGCCAGCAAAAGAGAGATGAGAAGGAAGAGATGATGGCCACGAAAAAAGCTCATGGTCTGTCAATCTTGAACTCCTCGAGACCAATCCTCAGCCCTCCTACCTAGCCCGGCCCCGCCGCCTCCGCGGCGCAGAGCTCCGAACGCCGCCCCGCTGCCGCCGCTCTCGCCGGCCCTCCGGATCCAGCCCGCACCCGACGAGAGCCCGAGAGGCGTCGGCGCCCCGGTACAGTACCCGGGCTTAGTTGGATGAGGAGGACCGTGGACGGAGACGAGAACAGTGGACGGAGACGAAGACAGAGGAGGGAGAGGAGGCGGGGAGGAGGCGGCCCGGCCGGAGCAGAGACGGGGCTATCGGAGGCAGCGAGAAGCCGGGCGGCGGATGGGCGCTTTCGGCGCCAGCGGAGAGCGGGACTGGCGGCGCTGGCCGCGGTTCTGCTCCGTGCGCAAGGCTGGCGCCCGGCGACCGGGGGGCCACGGCTGGAGTTGCCGTGCAGGTCCCTCCAGGGAGGGAGGCTGCCGTCCTGCCTGGCAGGTTCTTCACAGAGCTCCGTCTCCCAACTAGCCTCCCGTCCGTCCCTCCCTCTTCTCCGTAAAGTATTCCCTCGGAACACTCACCGGTCTTTTCTTTGTCGAGCCGTTCCCGTTTCCTTGCTTTACTCTCGGTCCTTCAGAGACCTCCTGCAGTCCGTCCTTCCCCTTTTCTACTTTCCTTTCTCTCTTGCTTAGCTCAGTCGCGCAGCTTCCCATTCTTCAGTGACTCCAAAAATCCACCTCTCTTTCCCGCACTCAACTCTCCAGCAAATTCTAATGGGCACTTCCACAACTGCACACCTTGACAGTCTCGTCAAATTCTTCTCCGTACGGTCCTGACTCTTTCTGTGCCCTGTCTTCTGGGAAGCAACCTCCAGTGCAAAAAGCCATTCTGACGGCTTTTTGTCTTTATCTCCCCGCCAGTGTCTGCATGTTGAGGCCTGCACCATTATGACATGTCTGGGCTTTATGAGGTCAGTGCCAAGAGGAGGCCTGAACCATTATGAGGTGACTGGGCTTTATGAGGTCAGTGTGATGAGGAGGCCTGCATCATTATGACATGTCTGGGCTTCATGAGGTCAGTGCCATGAGGAGGTCTGCGTCATTATGACATGCCTGGGCTTTATGAGGCCAGTGTGATGATGAGGCCAGCACAATTATGATATGTCTGGGCTTCATGAGGTCAGTGCCATGATGAGGCCTGCACCATTATGACATGTCTGGGCTTTATGAGGTCAGTGTGATGAGGAGGCCTGCACCATTATGACATGTCTGGGCTTTATGAGGTCAATGTGATGTTGAGACCTGCACCTTTATGAAGTGTCAGGGCTTTATGATGTCAGTGCCATGACGAGGCCTGCACCATTATGACATGTCTGGGCTTTATGAGGTCAGTGCCATGAGGAGGCCTGGGCCATTATGACATGTCTGGGCTTTATGAGGTCAGTGCCAAGAGGAGGCCTGCACCATTATGACATGTCTGGGCTTTTTGAGGTGACTGTGATGATGAGAACTGCCCCATTATGACATGTCTGGGCTTTATGAGCTCTGTGCCATGAGGAGGTCTGCGTCATTATGACATGCCTGGGCTTTATGAGGCCAGTGTGATGATGAGGCCAGCACAATTATGATGTGTCTGAGCTTCATGAGGTCAGTGCCATGAGGAGGCCTGCACCATTATGACATGTCTGGGCTTTTTGAGGTCAGTGTGATGATGAGGCCTGCACCATTATGACATGTCTGGGCGTTATGAGGTCAGTGTGATGATGAGGCGTGCACCATTATGACATGTCTGGGCTTTATGAGGTCAGTGTGATGATGAGACCTGCACCATTACGAAGTGTCAGGGCTTTATGAGGTCAGTGCCATGACGGGGCTTGCACCATTATGACATGTCTGGGCTTTATGAGGTCAGTGCCATGAGGAGGCCTGGGCCATTATGACATGTCCGGGGTTTATGAGGTCAGTGCCATGAGGAGGCCTGCACCATTATGACATGTCTGGACTTTATGAGGTCAGTGCCATGAGGAGGCCTGCACCATTATGACATGTCTGGGTTTATGAGGTCAGTGTGATGATGAGACCTGCACCATTATGGCATATCTGGACTTTATGAGGTCAGTGCCATGAGGAGGCCGGCACCATTATGACATATCTGGACTTTATGAGGTCAGTGCCATGAGGATGCCTGCACCATTATGACATATCTGGACTTTACGAGGTCAGTGCCATGATGAGACATGCACCATTATGACATGTCTGGGCTTTTTGAGGTCAGTGTGATGATGAGACCTGCACAAATATGAGTTGTCTGGGCTTTATCAGGTGACTGTGACGATGAGGCCTGCATTATTATGACATGTCTGGGCTTAATGAGGTCAGTGTGATGATGAGGCCTGCACCATTATGCGGTGTCTGGGCTTTATGAGGTCAGTGTGATGAGGAGGCCTGCACCATTATGAGGGGACTGGGCTTTATGAGGTCAGTGTGATGAGGAGGCCTGCACCATTATGCCGTGTCTGGGCGTTATGAGGTCAGTTTCATGATGAGGCTTGCATCATTATGACATGTCTGGGCTTTATGCGGTGACTGTGATGATGAGGACTGTCCCATTATGACATGTCTGGGGTTTATGAGGTCTGTGCCATGAGGAGGCCTGCACCATTATGACATGCCTGGGCTTTATGAGGTCAGTGTGATGTTGAGGTCTGCACCATTATGACATGTCTGGGCTTCATGAGGTCAGTGCCATGAGGAGGCCTGCACTATTATGACATGTCTGGGCTTTCTGAGGTCAGTGTGATGATGAGGCCTGCACCATTATGACATGTCTGGGCTTTATGAGGTCACTGTGATGATGAGGCCTGCACCATTATGACATGTCTGGGCTTTATGAGGTCAGTGCCATGAGGAGGCCTCCACCATTAAGACATGTCTGGGCTTTATGAGGTCACTGTGATGATGAGGCCTGCACCATTATGACATGTCTGGGCGTTATGAGGTCAGTGTGATGATGAGGCCTGCACCATTATGACATGTCTGGGCTTTATGAGGTCTGTGTGATGATGAGCCCTGCACCCTTATGACATCTCTGGGCTTTATGAGGTCACTGTGATGATGAGGCCTGCACCATTATGACATGTCTGGGCTTTATGAGGTAACTGTGATGATGAGACCTGCATCATTATGACATGTCTGGGCTTTATGAGGTCAGTGTGGTGATGAGGCCTGCACCATTATGACATATCTGGACTTTATGAGGTCAGTGCCATGAGGAGGCCTGCACCATTATGACATGTCTGGGCTTTACGAGGTCAGTGCCATGATGAGACATGCGCCATTATGACATGTCTGGGCTTTTTGAGGTCAGTGTGATGATGAGACCTGCACAAATATGAGTTGTATGGGCTTTATCAGGTGACTGTGACGATGAGGCCTGCATCATTATGACATGTCTGGGCTTTATGAGGTCAGTGTGATGATGAGGCCTGCACCATTATGAGGTGTCTGGGCTTTATGAGGTGAGTGTTATGTTGAGGCCTGCACCATTATGACATGTCTGGGCTTTATGAGGTCAGTGCCATGAGGAGGCCTTCACCATTATGAGGTGACTGGGCTTTATGCGGTCAGTGTGATGAGGAGGCTTGCACCGTTATTACGTGTCTGGCCGTTATGAGGTCAGTGTGATGATGAGGTTTGCATCATTATGGCATGCCTGGGCTTTATGAGGCCAGTGTGCTGATGAGGCCAGCACAATTATGATATGTCTGGGCTTCATGAGGTCAGTGCCATGAGGAGGCCTGCACCATTATGTCATGTCTGGGCTTTATGAGGTCAGTGTGATGATGAGGCCTGCACCATTTTGACATGTCTGGGCTTTATGAGGTCAGTGTGGTGATGAGGCCTGCAACCTTATGACATCTCTGGACTTTATGAGGTCAGTGCCATGAGGAGGCCTGCACCATTATGACATGTCTGGGCTTTATGACGTCAGTGTGATGATGAAACCTGCACCATTATGACATATCTTGACTTTATGAGGTCAGTGCCATGAGGAGGCCTGCACCATTATGACATGTCTGGGATTTATGAAATCAGTGCCAAGAGGAGGCCTGAACAATTATGAGGTGACTGGTCTTTAAGAGGTCAGTGTGATGAGGAGGCCTGCACCATTATGACATGTCTGGGCTTTATGTGGTCAGTGTGATGATGAGGCCTGCACCATTATGACATGTCTGGTCTTTATGAGGTCACTGTGATGATGAGGCCTGCACCATTATGACATGTCTGGGCTTTATGAGGTCACTGTGATGATGAGGTCTGCACCATTATGACATATCTGGTCTTTATGAGGTCAGTGCCATGATGAGGTCTGCACCATTATGACATGTCTGGTCTGTATGAGGTCAGTGTGATGTTGAGGTCTGCACCATTATGACATGTCTGGGCTTTATGAGGTCAGTGCCATGATGAGACCCGCACCATTATGAGGTGTCTGGGCTTTATGCGGTCACTGTGATGATGAGACCTGCACCATTATGACATGTCTGGGCTTTTTGAGGTCACTGTGATGATGAGACTTGCACCATTATGACATGTCTGGGCTTTATGAGGTCAGTGCCATGAGGAGGCCTGCACCATTGTGACATGTCTGGGCTTTATGAGGTCAGTGCCATGAGGAGGCCTGCACCATTATGACGTGTCTGGGCTTTATGAGGTCAGGATGATGCTCAGACCTGCACCATTATGACATGTCTGGGCTTTATGAGGTCACTGTGATGATGAGGCCTGCACCATTATTTCCCCAGGGATCAGTGTTGGGCCCAGTCCTGTTTAACATCTTTATAGATGATTTAGATGAGGGGATTGAGTGTATCATCAGCAAATTTGCTGATGACACTAAATTGGGAGGCAGTGTCGACCTGCTGGAAGGCAGGAGGGCTCTGCAGAGGGATCTGGATAGACTTGAGAGATGGGCTGATTCCAATGGGATGAAGTTCAATAAAGCCAAGTGCCGGGTCCTGCACTTTGGCCACAACAACCCCATGCAGTGCTACAGGCTGGGCAAAGAGTGGCTGAAGAGCAGCCAGGCAGAAAGGGACCTGGGGGTACTAATTGACAGGAAGCTCAACATGAGCCAACAGTGTGCCCAGGTGGCCAAGAAGGCCAATGGGATCTTGTCCTGTATCAAAAATAGCGTGGCCAGCAGGAGCAGGGAAGTGATCCTTCCCCTGTACTCTGCATTGGTGAGGCCACACCTTGAGTATTGTGTTCAGTTCTGGGCCCCTCAGTTCAGGAAGGATATTGAGGTGCTGGAGCGGGTCCAGAGAAGAGCAACAAGGCTGGTGAAGGGACTGGAGCATAAGTCCTATGGGGAGAGGCTGAGGGAGCTGGGGTTGTTTAGCCTGGAGAAGAGGAGGCTCAGAGGTGACCTCATCACCGTCTATAACTACCTGAAGGGAAGTTCTAGCCAGGTGGGGGTTGGTCTCTTCTCTCAGGCACTCAGCAATAGGACAAGGGGACACGGGCTTAAGCTCCGCCAGGGGAAATTTAAGTTGGATATCAGGAGAAAATTCTTTACAGAGAGAGTGATCAGGCATTGGAATGGGCTGCCCAGAGAGGTGGTGGATTCACCATCCCTGGAGATTTTTAAACGCAGATTGGACGTGGCACTGAGTGCCATGATCTAGTAAATGGACTGGATTTGGACCAAGGGTTGGACTCGATGATCTCGGAGGTCTTTTCCAACCCAATCGATTCTATGATTCTATGATTCTATGATTCTATGACTGCACCATTATGATGTGTCTGGGTTTTATGAGGTCAGTGCCATGATGAGACATGCACCATTATGACATGTCTGGGCTTTATGAGGTCAATGTGATTATGAGACCTGCACCATTATGGGGTGTCAGGGCTTTATGAGATCAGTGCCAAGAGGAGGCCTGCACCATTATGACATATCTGGGCTTTATGAGGTCAGTGCCATGATGAGGCCTGCACCATTATGACATGTCTGGGCTTTATGACGTGACTTTGATGATGAGGCCTGCACCATTATGACATGTCTGGGCTTTAAGAGGTCAGTGCCATGATGAGGCCTGCACCATTATGACATGTCTGGGCTTTATGAGGTCACTGTGATGATGCGGCCTACACCATTATGACATGTCTGGACTTTATGAGGTCAGTGCCATGAGGAGGCCTGAAAAATTATGACATGTCTGGTCTTTATGAGGTCAGTGGGATGATGAGGCCTGCACCATTATGACATGTCGGGGCTTTATGAGGTCGGTGCCATGAGGAGTCCTGCATTATTATGACATGTCTGGGCTTTATGAGGTGAGTGCCATGGGGAGGCCTGCACCATTTTGAGGTGTCTGGGCTGCATGAGGTCACTGTCATGAGGAGGCCTGCATCATTATGACATGTCTGGGTTTTATGAGGTGACTGAGATGATGAGGACTGCACCATTATGACATGTCTGGGCTTTATGAGGTCGGTGCCAAGAGGAGTCCTGCACCATTATGACATGTCTGGGCTTTATGAGGTCAGTGTGATGATGAGGCCTGCACCATTATGACATGTCTGGGCTTTATGAGGTCCGTGTAATGATGTGACTTGCACCGTTATGACATGTCTGGGCTATATGAGGTCAGTGCCATGATGAGGCCGGCACCATTATGACATGTCCGGGCTTTATGAGGACAGTGTGATGATGAGGTCTGCACCATTATGACATGTCTGGGCTTTATGTGGTCCTTGCCATGAGGAGGCCTGCTCCATTATGAGTTGACTGGGCTTTATGTGGTCACTGTGATTATGAGGCCTGCACCATTATGACGTGTCTGGGCTTTATGACGTCACTGTGATGATGAGGCTTGCATCATTATGACATGTCTGAATTTTATTAAGTCAGTGCCATGATTAGGCCTGCACCATTATGACATATCTGGGCTTTATGAGGTCACTGTGATGATGACAGCGGTACCATTATGACGTCTCTGGGTTTTATGGGGTCAGTGTGATGATGAGGCCTGCAGCATTTTGACATATCTGGGCGTTATGAGGTCGGTGTTATGATGACACCTGCACCATTATGAGGTGTCTGGGCTTTATGAGGTTAGTGTGATGATGAGGAATGCACCATTATGACATGTCTGGGCTTTATAAGGTCAGTGTGATTATGAGACCTGCACCATTATGAGGCGTCAGGACTTTATGAGGTCCGTGCCACGATTAGGCCTGCACTATTATGACATGACTGGCCTTTTTGAGGTCAGTGCCAAGAGGAGGCCTGCACTATTATGACAAGTCTAGTCTTTATGAGGTCAGTGTGATGATGAGGCCTGCACCATTATGACATGTCTGGACTTTATGAGGTCAGTACCGTGAGGAGGCCTGGGCCATTATGACATGTCTGGGGTTTATGAGGTCAGTGCCATGATGAGACCTGCACGATTATGGCATGACTGTGCTTTATGAGGTCAGTGCCATAATGAGACCTGCACTGTTATGACATGTCTGGGCTTTATGAGGTCAGCGCCAAGAGGAGACCTGAACCATTATGACATGTCTGGGTTTTATGAGGTCAGTGCCATGATGAGACCTGCACCATTATGACTTGTCTGGAATTTCTGAGGTCAGTGTGAGGATGAGGCCTGCACCATTATGACATGTTCGAATTTTATGAGGTCAGTGCCATGATGAGGCCTGCACCATTATGACATGTCTGGGCTTTATGCGGTCAGTGCCCTGATGAGACCTACACTGTTATTACATGTCTCGTCTTTATGAGGTCAGTGTGATGATGAGGCCTGTACCATTATGACATGTCTGGGCTTTATGAGGTCACTGTGATGATGAGACCTGCACCATTATGTTATGTCTGGGCGTTATGAGGTCAGTGCCATGAAGAGGCCGGAACCATTATGACATATCTGGGCTTTATGAAGTCAGTGTGATGATGAGGCCTGCTCCATTATGACATGTCTGGGCTTTATGAGGTCACTGTGATGATGCAGCCTGCAGCATTATGACATGTCTAGGCTTTATGAAGTCAGTGTCATGATGAGGCCTGCACCATTATGACATGTCTGGGCTTTATGAGGTCAGTGTGGTGATGAGGCCTGCACCCTTATGACATGTCTGGGCTTTATGAGGTCAGTGCCATGAGGAGGCCTGCACCATTATGACATGTCTGGGTTTATGAGGTCAGTGTGATGATGAGACCTGCACCATTATGACATATCTGGACTTTATGAGGTCAGTGTGATGATGAGACCTGCACCATTATGGGTTGTCAGGGCTTTATGAGATCAGTGCCAAGAGGAGGCCTGCACCATTATGACATGTCTGGGCTTTACGAGGTCAGTGCCATGATTAGACAGGCACTATTATGACATGTCTGGGCTTTATGTGGTCGGTGTGATGATGAGGCCTGCACCATTATGAGGTGTCTGGGCTTTATGACGTGAGTGTGATGTTGAGGCCTGCACCATTATGACATGTCTGGGCTTTATGAGGTCAGTGCCATGAGGAGGCCTTCACCATTATGAGGTGACTGGGCTTTATGAGGTCAGTGTGATGAGGAGGCTTGCATCACTATGACATGTCTGGGTTTTATGAGGTGACTGTGATGATGAGGCCTGCACCATTATGACATGTCTGGGCTTTATGAGGTCAGTGCCATGAGGCCTGCACCATTATGACATGTCTGGGCTTTATGAGGTCAGTGTGATGATGAGGCCAGCACAATTATGATATGTCTGGGCTTCATGAGGACAGTGCCATGAGGAGGCCTGGGCCATTATGACATGTCTGGGCTTTATGAGGTCAGTGTGATGATGAGGCCTGCACCATCATGACATGTCTGGGCGTGATGAGGTCAGTGCCATGAGGAGGCCTGGGCCATTATGACATGTCTGGGCTTTATGAGGTCAGTGCCATGATGAGACCTGCATGATTATGACGTGTCTGGGCTTTATGAGGTCAGTGCCATAATGAGGCCTGCACTATTATGACATGTCTAGGCTTTATGAGGTCAGTGCCATGAGGAGGCCTGCACCATTATGACATGTCTGGGCTTCATGAGGTCAGTGTAATGATGAGTACTGCTCCATTATGACATGTCTGGGCTTTATGAGGTCAGTGCCATTAGGAGGCCTGCACCATTATGACATGTCTGGGGTTTATGAGGTCAGTGCCATGAGGAGGCCTGGGCCATTATGACATGTCCGGGCTTTATGAGGTCAGTGCCATGAGGAGGCCTGCACCATTATGACATATCTGGACTTTATGAGGTCAGTGTGGTGATGAGGCCTGCACCCTTATGACATGTCTGGGCTTTATGAGGTCAGTGCCATGAGGAGGCCTGCACCATTATGACATGTCTGGGTTTATGAGGTCAGTGTGATGAAGAGACCTGCACCATTATGACATGTCTGGGCTTTATGGGGTCACTGTGTTGGTGAGGCCTGCACGATTATGAGGTGTCTGGGCGACATGAGGTCAGTGTTATGATGAGGCCTGCACCATTATGACATGTTCGAATTTTATGCGGTCAGTGCCATGATGAGGCCTGCACCATTATGACATGTCTGGGCTTTATGAGGTCAGTGCCATGATGATAAGGCCTGCACCATTATGACATTTCTGGGCTTTATGACGTGACTGTGATGATGAGGTTTGCACCATTATGACATGTCTGGGCTTTATGAGGTCAGTGCCATGAAGAGGCCTGCACCATTATGAGGTGACTCGGCTTTATGAGGTCAGTGTGAGGATGAGGCCTGCACCATTATGAGGTGTCTGGGCGACATGAGGTCAGTGTTATGATGAGGCCTGCATCATTATGACATGTTCGAATTTTATGCGGTCAGTGCCATGATGAGGCCTGCACCATTATGACATGTCTGGGCTTTAAGAGGTCACTGTGATGATGCGGCCTGCACCATTATGACATGTCTGGACTTTATGAGGTCAGTGCGATGAGGAGGCCTGCACCGTTATGACATGTCTGGGCTTTATGAGGTCAGTGCCAAGAGGAGACCTGAAACATTATGACATTTCTGGTCTTTATGATGTCAGTGTGATGATGAGGCCTGCACCATTATGACATGTCTGGGCTTTATGAGGTCAGTGCGATGATGAGGCCTGCACCATTATGACATGTCTGGGCTTTATGAGGACAGTGCCATGAGGAGGCCTGCGCCATTATGACATGTCTGGGCTTTATGAGGTCACTGTGATGATGAGGCCTGCACCATTATGACATGTCTGGTCTTTATGAGGTCAGTGCCATGAGGAGGCCTGAACCATTATGAGGTGACTGGGCTTTATGAGGTCAGTGTGATGAGGAGGCCTGCATCATTATGACATGTCTGGGCTTCATGAGGTCAGTGCCATGAGGAGGTCTGCGTCATTATGACATGCCTGGGCTTTATGAGGCCAGTGTGATGATGAGGCCAGCACAATTATGATATGTCTGGGCTTCATGAGGTCAGTGCCATGATGAGGCCTGCACCATTATGACATGTCTGGGCTTTATGAGGTCAGTGTGATGAGGAGGCCTGCACCATTATGACATGTCTGGGCTTTATGAGGTCAATGTGATGTTGAGACCTGCACCTTTATGAAGTGTCAGGGCTTTATGATGTCAGTGCCATGACGAGGCCTGCACCATTATGACATGTCTGGGCTTTATGAGGTCAGTGCCATGAGGAGGCCTGGGCCATTATGACATGTCTGGGCTTTATGAGGTCAGTGCCAAGAGGAGGCCTGCACCATTATGACATGTCTGGGCTTTTTGAGGTGACTGTGATGATGAGAACTGCCCCATTATGACATGTCTGGGCTTTATGAGCTCTGTGCCATGAGGAGGTCTGCGTCATTATGACATGCCTGGGCTTTATGAGGCCAGTGTGATGATGAGGCCAGCACAATTATGATGTGTCTGAGCTTCATGAGGTCAGTGCCATGAGGAGGCCTGCACCATTATGACATGTCTGGGCTTTTTGAGGTCAGTGTGATGATGAGGCCTGCACCATTATGACATGTCTGGGCGTTATGAGGTCAGTGTGATGATGAGGCGTGCACCATTATGACATGTCTGGGCTTTATGAGGTCAGTGTGATGATGAGACCTGCACCATTACGAAGTGTCAGGGCTTTATGAGGTCAGTGCCATGACGGGGCTTGCACCATTATGACATGTCTGGGCTTTATGAGGTCAGTGCCATGAGGAGGCCTGGGCCATTATGACATGTCCGGGGTTTATGAGGTCAGTGCCATGAGGAGGCCTGCACCATTATGACATGTCTGGACTTTATGAGGTCAGTGCCATGAGGAGGCCTGCACCATTATGACATGTCTGGGTTTATGAGGTCAGTGTGATGATGAGACCTGCACCATTATGGCATATCTGGACTTTATGAGGTCAGTGCCATGAGGAGGCCGGCACCATTATGACATATCTGGACTTTATGAGGTCAGTGCCATGAGGATGCCTGCACCATTATGACATATCTGGACTTTACGAGGTCAGTGCCATGATGAGACATGCACCATTATGACATGTCTGGGCTTTTTGAGGTCAGTGTGATGATGAGACCTGCACAAATATGAGTTGTCTGGGCTTTATCAGGTGACTGTGACGATGAGGCCTGCATTATTATGACATGTCTGGGCTTAATGAGGTCAGTGTGATGATGAGGCCTGCACCATTATGCGGTGTCTGGGCTTTATGAGGTCAGTGTGATGAGGAGGCCTGCACCATTATGAGGGGACTGGGCTTTATGAGGTCAGTGTGATGAGGAGGCCTGCACCATTATGCCGTGTCTGGGCGTTATGAGGTCAGTTTCATGATGAGGCTTGCATCATTATGACATGTCTGGGCTTTATGCGGTGACTGTGATGATGAGGACTGTCCCATTATGACATGTCTGGGGTTTATGAGGTCTGTGCCATGAGGAGGCCTGCACCATTATGACATGCCTGGGCTTTATGAGGTCAGTGTGATGTTGAGGTCTGCACCATTATGACATGTCTGGGCTTCATGAGGTCAGTGCCATGAGGAGGCCTGCACTATTATGACATGTCTGGGCTTTCTGAGGTCAGTGTGATGATGAGGCCTGCACCATTATGACATGTCTGGGCTTTATGAGGTCACTGTGATGATGAGGCCTGCACCATTATGACATGTCTGGGCTTTATGAGGTCAGTGCCATGAGGAGGCCTCCACCATTAAGACATGTCTGGGCTTTATGAGGTCACTGTGATGATGAGGCCTGCACCATTATGACATGTCTGGGCGTTATGAGGTCAGTGTGATGATGAGGCCTGCACCATTATGACATGTCTGGGCTTTATGAGGTCTGTGTGATGATGAGCCCTGCACCCTTATGACATCTCTGGGCTTTATGAGGTCACTGTGATGATGAGGCCTGCACCATTATGACATGTCTGGGCTTTATGAGGTAACTGTGATGATGAGACCTGCATCATTATGACATGTCTGGGCTTTATGAGGTCAGTGTGGTGATGAGGCCTGCACCATTATGACATATCTGGACTTTATGAGGTCAGTGCCATGAGGAGGCCTGCACCATTATGACATGTCTGGGCTTTACGAGGTCAGTGCCATGATGAGACATGCGCCATTATGACATGTCTGGGCTTTTTGAGGTCAGTGTGATGATGAGACCTGCACAAATATGAGTTGTATGGGCTTTATCAGGTGACTGTGACGATGAGGCCTGCATCATTATGACATGTCTGGGCTTTATGAGGTCAGTGTGATGATGAGGCCTGCACCATTATGAGGTGTCTGGGCTTTATGAGGTGAGTGTTATGTTGAGGCCTGCACCATTATGACATGTCTGGGCTTTATGAGGTCAGTGCCATGAGGAGGCCTTCACCATTATGAGGTGACTGGGCTTTATGAGGTCAGTGTGATGAGGAGGCCTGCACCATTATGACATGTCTGGGCTTTTTGAGGTCACTGTGATGATGAGACTTGCACCATTATGACATGTCTGGGCTTTATGAGGTCAGTGCCATGAGGAGGCCTGCACCATTGTGACATGTCTGGGCTTTATGAGGTCAGTGCCATGAGGAGGCCTGCACCATTATGACGTGTCTGGGCTTTATGAGGTCAGGATGATGCTCAGACCTGCACCATTATGACGTGTCTGGGCTTTATGAGGTCACTGTGATGATGAGGCCTGCACCATTATTTCCCCAGGGATCAGTGTTGGGCCCAGTCCTGTTTAACATCTTTATAGATGATTTAGATGAGGGGATTGAGTGTATCATCAGCAAATTTGCTGATGACACTAAATTGGGAGGCAGTGTCGACCTGCTGGAAGGCAGGAGGGCTCTGCAGAGGGATCTGGATAGACTTGAGAGATGGGCTGATTCCAATGGGATGAAGTTCAATAAAGCCAAGTGCCGGGTCCTGCACTTTGGCCACAACAACCCCATGCAGTGCTACAGGCTGGGCAAAGAGTGGCTGAAGAGCAGCCAGGCAGAAAGGGACCTGGGGGTACTAATTGACAGGAAGCTCAACATGAGCCAACAGTGTGCCCAGGTGGCCAAGAAGGCCAATGGGATCTTGTCCTGTATCAAAAATAGCGTGGCCAGCAGGAGCAGGGAAGTGATCCTTCCCCTGTACTCTGCATTGGTGAGGCCACACCTTGAGTATTGTGTTCAGTTCTGGGCCCCTCAGTTCAGGAAGGATATTGAGGTGCTGGAGCGGGTCCAGAGAAGAGCAACAAGGCTGGTGAAGGGACTGGAGCATAAGTCCTATGGGGAGAGGCTGAGGGAGCTGGGGTTGTTTAGCCTGGAGAAGAGGAGGCTCAGAGGTGACCTCATCACCGTCTATAACTACCTGAAGGGAAGTTCTAGCCAGGTGGGGGTTGGTCTCTTCTCTCAGGCACTCAGCAATAGGACAAGGGGACACGGGCTTAAGCTCCGCCAGGGGAAATTTAAGTTGGATATCAGGAGAAAATTCTTTACAGAGAGAGTGATCAGGCATTGGAATGGGCTGCCCAGAGAGGTGGTGGATTCACCATCCCTGGAGATTTTTAAACGCAGATTGGACGTGGCACTGAGTGCCATGATCTAGTAAATGGACTGGATTTGGACCAAGGGTTGGACTCGATGATCTCGGAGGTCTTTTCCAACCCAATCGATTCTATGATTCTATGATTCTATGATTATGACATGGCTGGACTTTATGAGGTCAGTGCCATGAGGAGACCTGCACGAGTACGACATGTATGGGCTTTATGAGGTCAGTGTCATGATGAGTCTTGCACCATTACAACGTGTCTGGGCTTTATAAGGTCAGCGTGATGCTGAGGTCTGCACCATCATGAGGTGTGTGGGCATTATGAGGTCACTGTGATTTTGAGGCTTGCATCATTATGACATGTTCAAATTTTATAAGGTCATTGCCATGATGAAGCCTGCACCATTATGACATGTCTGGGCTTTATGAGGTTAGTGCCATGATGAGGACTGCACCATTATGATGTGTCTGGGTTTTATGAGGTCAGTGCCATGATGAGACATGCACCATTATGACATGTCTGGGCTTTATGAGGTCAATGTGATTATGAGACCTGCACCATTATGGGGTGTCAGGGCTTTATGAGATCAGTGCCAAGAGGAGGCCTGCACCATTATGACATATCTGGGCTTTATGAGGTCAGTGCCATGATGAGGCCTGCACCATTATGACATGTCTGGGCTTTATGACGTGACTTTGATGATGAGGCCTGCACCATTATGACATGTCTGGGCTTTAAGAGGTCAGTGCCATGATGAGGCCTGCACCATTATGACATGTCTGGGCTTTATGAGGTCACTGTGATGATGCGGCCTACACCATTATGACATGTCTGGACTTTATGAGGTCAGTGCCATGAGGAGGCCTGAAAAATTATGACATGTCTGGTCTTTATGAGGTCAGTGGGATGATGAGGCCTGCACCATTATGACATGTCGGGGCTTTATGAGGTCGGTGCCATGAGGAGTCCTGCATTATTATGACATGTCTGGGCTTTATGAGGTGAGTGCCATGGGGAGGCCTGCACCATTTTGAGGTGTCTGGGCTGCATGAGGTCACTGTCATGAGGAGGCCTGCATCATTATGACATGTCTGGGTTTTATGAGGTGACTGAGATGATGAGGACTGCACCATTATGACATGTCTGGGCTTTATGAGGTCGGTGCCAAGAGGAGTCCTGCACCATTATGACATGTCTGGGCTTTATGAGGTCAGTGTGATGATGAGGCCTGCACCATTATGACATGTCTGGGCTTTATGAGGTCCGTGTAATGATGTGACTTGCACCGTTATGACATGTCTGGGCTATATGAGGTCAGTGCCATGATGAGGCCGGCACCATTATGACATGTCCGGGCTTTATGAGGACAGTGTGATGATGAGGTCTGCACCATTATGACATGTCTGGGCTTTATGTGGTCCTTGCCATGAGGAGGCCTGCTCCATTATGAGTTGACTGGGCTTTATGTGGTCACTGTGATTATGAGGCCTGCACCATTATGACGTGTCTGGGCTTTATGACGTCACTGTGATGATGAGGCTTGCATCATTATGACATGTCTGAATTTTATTAAGTCAGTGCCATGATTAGGCCTGCACCATTATGACATATCTGGGCTTTATGAGGTCACTGTGATGATGACAGCGGTACCATTATGACGTCTCTGGGTTTTATGGGGTCAGTGTGATGATGAGGCCTGCAGCATTTTGACATATCTGGGCGTTATGAGGTCGGTGTTATGATGACACCTGCACCATTATGAGGTGTCTGGGCTTTATGAGGTTAGTGTGATGATGAGGAATGCACCATTATGACATGTCTGGGCTTTATAAGGTCAGTGTGATTATGAGACCTGCACCATTATGAGGCGTCAGGACTTTATGAGGTCCGTGCCACGATTAGGCCTGCACTATTATGACAAGTCTAGTCTTTATGAGGTCAGTGTGATGATGAGGCCTGCACCATTATGACATGTCTGGACTTTATGAGGTCAGTACCGTGAGGAGGCCTGGGCCATTATGACATGTCTGGGGTTTATGAGGTCAGTGCCATGATGAGACCTGCACGATTATGGCATGACTGTGCTTTATGAGGTCAGTGCCATAATGAGACCTGCACTGTTATGACATGTCTGGGCTTTATGAGGTCAGCGCCAAGAGGAGGCCTGAACCATTATGACATGTCTGGGTTTTATGAGGTCAGTGCCATGATGAGACCTGCACCATTATGACTTGTCTGGAATTTCTGAGGTCAGTGTGAGGATGAGGCCTGCACCATTATGACATGTTCGAATTTTATGAGGTCAGTGCCATGATGAGGCCTGCACCATTATGACATGTCTGGGCTTTATGAGGTCAGTGTGATGATGAGGCCTGCACCATTATGACATGTCTGGGCTTTATGCGGTCAGTGCCCTGATGAGACCTACACTGTTATTACATGTCTCGTCTTTATGAGGTCAGTGTGATGATGAGGCCTGTACCATTATGACATGTCTGGGCTTTATGAGGTCACTGTGATGATGAGACCTGCACCATTATGTTATGTCTGGGCGTTATGAGGTCAGTGCCATGAAGAGGCCGGAACCATTATGACATATCTGGGCTTTATGAAGTCAGTGTGATGATGAGGCCTGCTCCATTATGACATGTCTGGGCTTTATGAGGTCACTGTGATGATGCAGCCTGCAGCATTATGACATGTCTAGGCTTTATGAAGTCAGTGTCATGATGAGGCCTGCACCATTATGACATGTCTGGGCTTTATGAGGTCAGTGTGGTGATGAGGCCTGCACCCTTATGACATGTCTGGGCTTTATGAGGTCAGTGCCATGAGGAGGCCTGCACCATTATGACATGTCTGGGTTTATGAGGTCAGTGTGATGATGAGACCTGCACCATTATGACATATCTGGACTTTATGAGGTCAGTGTGATGATGAGACCTGCACCATTATGGGTTGTCAGGGCTTTATGAGATCAGTGCCAAGAGGAGGCCTGCACCATTATGACATGTCTGGGCTTTACGAGGTCAGTGCCATGATTAGACAGGCACCATTATGACATGTCTGGGCTTTATGTGGTCGGTGTGATGATGAGGCCTGCACCATCATGAGGTGTCTGGGCTTTATGACGTGAGTGTGATGTTGAGGCCTGCACCATTATGACATGTCTGGGCTTTATGAGGTCAGTGCCATGAGGAGGCCTTCACCATTATGAGGTGACTGGGCTTTATGAGGTCAGTGTGATGAGGAGGCTTGCATCACTATGACATGTCTGGGTTTTATGAGGTGACTGTGATGATGAGGCCTGCACCATTATGACATGTCTGGGCTTTATGAGGTCAGTGCCATGAGGCCTGCACCATTATGACATGTCTGGGCTTTATGAGGTCAGTGTGATGATGAGGCCAGCACAATTATGATATGTCTGGGCTTCATGAGGACAGTGCCATGAGGAGGCCTGGGCCATTATGACATGTCTGGGCTTTATGAGGTCAGTGTGATGATGAGGCCTGCACCATCATGACATGTCTGGGCGTGATGAGGTCAGTGCCATGAGGAGGCCTGGGCCATTATGACATGTCTGGGCTTTATGAGGTCAGTGCATTGATGAGACCTGCATGATTATGACATGTCTGGGCTTTATGAGGTCAGTGCCATAATGAGGCCTGCACTATTATGACATGTCTAGGCTTTATGAGGTCAGTGCCATGAGGAGGCCTGCACCATTATGACATGTCTGGGCTTCATGAGGTCAGTGTAATGATGAGTACTGCTCCATTATGACATGTCTGGGCTTTATGAGGTCAGTGCCATGAGGAGGCCTGCACCATTATGACATGTCTGGGGTTTATGAGGTCAGTGCCATGAGGAGGCCTGGGCCATTATGACATGTCCGGGCTTTATGAGGTCAGTGCCATGAGGAGGCCTGCACCATTATGACATATCTGGACTTTATGAGGTCAGTGTGGTGATGAGGCCTGCACCCTTATGACATGTCTGGGCTTTATGAGGTCAGTGCCATGAGGAGGCCTGCACCATTATGACATGTCTGGGTTTATGAGGTCAGTGTGATGAAGAGACCTGCACCATTATGACATGTCTGGGCTTTATGGGGTCACTGTGTTGGTGAGGCCTGCACGATTATGAGGTGTCTGGGCGACATGAGGTCAGTGTTATGATGAGGCCTGCACCATTATGACATGTTCGAATTTTATGCGGTCAGTGCCATGATGAGGCCTGCACCATTATGACATGTCTGGGCTTTATGAGGTCAGTGCCATGATGATAAGGCCTGCACCATTATGACATGTCTGGGCTTTATGACGTGACTGTGATGATGAGGTTTGCACCATTATGACATGTCTGGGCTTTATGAGGTCAGTGCCATGAAGAGGCCTGCACCATTATGAGGTGACTGGGCTTTATGAGGTCAGTGTGAGGATGAGGCCTGCACCATTATGAGGTGTCTGGGCGACATGAGGTCAGTGTTATGATGAGGCCTGCATCATTATGACATGTTCGAATTTTATGCGGTCAGTGCCATGATGAGGCCTGCACCATTATGACATGTCTGGGCTTTAAGAGGTCACTGTGATGATGCGGCCTGCACCATTATGACATGTCTGGACTTTATGAGGTCAGTGCCAAGAGGAGACCTGAAACATTATGACATTTCTGGTCTTTATGATGTCAGTGTGATGATGAGGCCTGCACCATTATGACATGTCTGGGCTTTATGAGGTCAGTGCGATGATGAGGCCTGCACCATTATGACATGTCTGGGCTTTATGAGGACAGTGCCATGAGGAGGCCTGCGCCATTATGACATGTCTGGGCTTTATGAGGTCACTGTGATGATGAGGCCTGCACCATTATGACATGTCTGGTCTTTATGAGGTCAGTGCCATGAGGAGGCCTGCACCATTGTGACATGTCTGGGCTTTATGAGGTCAGTGCCAAGAGGAGGCCTGAACCATTATGACATGTCTGGTCTTTATGAGGTCAGTGCCATGAGGAGGCCTGCACCCTTATGACATGTCTGGGCTTTATGAGGTCAGTGCCATGAGGAGGCCTGCACCATTATGACATGTCTGGGTTTATGAGGTCAGTGTGATGAAGAGACCTGCACCATTATGACATATCTGGACTTTATGAGGTCAGTGCCATGAGGAGGCCTGCCCTATTATGACATGTCTGGGCTTTACGAGGTCAGTGCCATGATGAGACATGCACCATTATGACATGTCTGGGCTTTTTGAGGTCTGTGTCATGATGAGACCTGCACAAATATGAGTTGTCTGGGTTTTATCAGTTGACTGTGATAAGGACGCGTGCACCATTATGACGTGTCTGGGCGTGATGATGTCATTGTGATGATGAGGCCTGCACCATTATGAGGTGTCTGGGCTTTATGCTGCACCATTATGAGGTGTCTGGGCTTTATGAGGTGACTGTGATCATGAGGCCTGCACCATTATGACATGTCTGGGCTTTATGAGGTCAGTGCCATGAGGAGGCCTGCACCATTGTGACATGTCTGGGCTTTATGAGGTCAGTGCCATGAGGAGACCTGCACCATTATGACGTATCTGGGCTTTTTGAGGTCACTGTGATGATGAGACCTGCACAAATATGAGTTGTCTGGGCTTTATGAGGTGACTGTGATGATGAGACCTACACCACTATGTCATGTCTGGGCTTTATGAGGTCAGTGTCATGATGACACCAACACCATTATGACATGTCTGGGTTTTATGAGGTCAGTGTCA
This sequence comes from Pseudopipra pipra, assembly GCF_036250125.1. Classification (NCBI taxonomy): domain Eukaryota; kingdom Metazoa; phylum Chordata; class Aves; order Passeriformes; family Pipridae; genus Pseudopipra; species Pseudopipra pipra. The sequence goes on along the minus strand of NW_026990676.1, from coordinate 21,916 downwards.
TGATGAGGCCTGAACCATTTTGAGGTGTCTGGGCTTTATGAGGTCAGCGTGATGATGAGGCCTGCACCATTATGACATGTCTGGTCTTTATGAGGTCAGTGTGATGATGAGACTTGCACCATTCTGAAGTGTCAGGGCTTTATGAGGTCAGTGCCATGACGAGGCTTGCACCATTATGACATGTCTGGCGTTTATGAGGTCAGTGCCATGAGGAGGCCTGCGCCATTATGACATGTCTGGGCTTTATGAGGTCAGTGTGGTGATGAGGCCTGCACCCTTATGACATGTCTGGACTTTATGAGGTCAGTGCCATGAGGGGGCCTGCACCATTATGACATGTCGGGGTTTATGAGGTCAGTGTGATGATGAGACCTGCACCATTATGACATATCTGGACTTTATGAGGTCAGTGCCATGAGGAGGCCTGCACTATTATGACATGTCTGGGCTTTACGAGGTCAGTGTGATGATGAGACCTGCACAAATATGAGATGTCTGGGCTTTATCAGGTGACTGTGATGTTGAGGCCTGCACCATTATGACATGTCTGGGCTTTATGAGGTCAGTGCCATGAGGAGGCCTTCACCATTATGAGGTGACTGGGCTTTACGAGGTCAGTGTGATGAGGAGGCGTGCACTATTATGACATGTCTGGGCTTTACGAGGTCAGTGTGATGATGAGACCTGCACAAATATGAGATGTCTGGGTTTTTTGAGGTGACTGTGATGATGAGGCCTGCACCATTATGACATGTCTGGGCTTTATGAGGTCAGTGCCATGAGGCCTGCACCATTATGACATGTCTGGGCTTTATGAGGTCACTGTGATGATGAGGCCAGCACAATTATGATATGTCTGGGCTTCATGAGGACAGTGCCATGAGGAGGCCTGGGCCATTATGACATGTCTGGGCTTTATGAGGTCAGTGTGATGATGAGGCCTGCACCATTATGACATGTCTGGGCTTTATGAGGTCAGTGCCATGAGGAGGCCTGGGCCATTATGACATGTCTGGGCTTTATGAGGTCAGTGCCATGATGAGACCTGCATGATTATGACATGTCTGGGCTTTATGAGGTCAGTGCCATAATGAGGCCTGCACTATTATGACATGTCTAGGCTTTATGAGGTCAGTGCCATGAGGAGGCCTGCACCATTATGACATGTCTGGGCTTTATGACGTGACTGTGATGATGAGGTTTGCACCGTTATGACATGTCTGGGCTTTATGAGGTCAGTGCCATGAAGAGGCCTGCACCATTATGAGGTGACTGGGCTTTATGAGGTCAGTGTGAGGATGAGGCCTGCACCATTATGAGGTGTCTGGGCGACATGAGGTCAGTGTTATGATGAGGCCTGCATCATTATGACATGTTCGAATTTTATGCGGTCAGTGCCATGATGAGGCCTGCACCATTATGACATGTCTGGGCTTTAAGAGGTCACTGTGATGATGCGGCCTGCACCATTATGACATGTCTGGACTTTATGAGGTCAGTGCCATGAGGAGGCCTGCACCGTTATGACATGTCTGGGCTTTATGAGGTCAGTGCCAAGAGGAGACCTGAAACATTATGACATTTCTGGTCTTTATGAGGTCAGTGTGATGATGAGGCCTGCACCATTATGACATGTCTGGGCTTTATGAGGTCAGTGCGATGATGAGGCCTGCACTATTATGACATGTCTGGGCTTTATGAGGTCAGTGCCAAGAGGAGGCCTGCGCCATTATGACATGTCTGGGCTTTATGAGGTCACTGTGATGATGAGGCCTGCACCATTATGACATGTCTGGTCTTTATGAGGTCAGTGCCATGAGGAGGCCTGCACCATTGTGACATGTCTGGGCTTTATGAGGTCAGTGCCAAGAGGAGGCCTGAACCATTATGACATGTCTGGTCTTTATGAGGTCAGTGCCATGAGGAGGCCTGCACCGTTATGACATGTCTGGGCTTTATGAGGTCAGTGCCAAGAGGAGGCCTGAAACATTATGACATGTCTGGTCTTTATGAGGTCCGTGGGATGATGAGGCCTGCACCATTATGACATGTCTGGGCTTTATGAGGTCTGTGTGATGATGAGGCCTGCACCATTATGACATGTCTGGGCTTTATGAGGTCACTGTGTTGGTTAGGTCTGCACGATTATGACATGTCTGGGCTTTATGAGGTCAGTGTGATGATAAGGCCTGCACCATTATGACATGTCTGGGCATTATGACGTGACTGTGATGATGAGGTCTGCACCATTATGACATGTCTGGGCTTTATGAGGTCAGTGCCATGAAGAGACATGCACCATTATGAGGTGACTGGGCTTTTTGAGGTCAGTGTGAGGATGAGGCCTGCACCATTATGAGGTGTCTGGGCGATATGAGCTCAGTGTTATGATGAGGCCTGCATCATTATGACACGTTCGAATTTTATGAGGTCAGTGCCATGATGAGGCCTGCACCATTATGACATGTCTGGGCTTTAAGAGGTCACTGCGATGATGCGGCCTGCACCATTATGACATGTCTGGACTTTATGAGGTCAGTGTCATGAGGAGGTCTGCACCGTTATGACATGTCTGGGCTTTATGAGGTCAGTGCCAAGTGGAGGCCTGAAACATTATGACATGTCTGGTCTTTATGAGGTCAGTGGGATGATGAGGCCTGCACCATTATGACATGTCTGGGCTTTATGAGGTCTGTGTGATGATGAGGCCTGCACCATTATGACATGTCTGGGCTTTATGAGGTCAGTGCCAAGAGGAGGTCTGAAACATTATGACATGTCTGGTCTTTATGAGGTCCGTGGGATGATGAGGCCTGCACCATTATGACATGTCTGGGCTTTATGAGGTCTGTGTGATGATGAGGCCTGCACCATTATGACATGTCTGGGCTTTACGAGGTCAGTGCCATGAGGATGCCTGCGCCATTATGACATGTCTGGGCTTTATGAGGTCACTGTGATGATGAGGCCTGCATCATTATGACATGTTTGGGCTTTATGAGGTCAGTGCCATGAGGAGGCCTGCACCATTATGACATGTCTGGGCTTTATGAGGTCAGTGTGAAAATGAGGCCTGCACCATTATGACATGTCTGGGCTTTATGAGGTCACTGTGTTGGTTAGGTCTGCACGATTATGACATGTCTGGGCTTTATGAGGTCAGTGCCATGATTAGACAGGCACCATTATGACATGTCTGGGCTTTATGACGTGATTGTGATGATGAGGTCTGCATCATTATGACATGTCTGGGCTTTATGAGGTCAGTGCCATGAGGAGGCCTGCACCATTGTGACATGTCTGGGCTTTATGAGGTCAGTGCCAAGAGGAGGCCTGAGCCATTATGACATGTCTGGTCTGTATGAGGTCAGTGGGATGATGAGGGCTGCACCATTGTGACATATCTGGGCTTTATGGGGTCAGTGTGATGATGAGGCCTGCACCATTATGACATGTCTTGGCTTTATGAGGTCAGTGCCATGAGGAGGCCTGCACCATTATGACATGTCTGGACTTTATGAGGTCACTGTGATAATGAGGCCTGCACCATTATGACATATCTGGTCTTTATGAGGTCAGTGCCATGAGGTGGCCTGCATTATTATGACATGTCTGGGCTTTATGAGGTCAGTGCCAAGAGGAGGCCTGAACCATTATGACATGTCTGGTCTTTATGAGGTGAGTGGGATGATGAGGCCTGCACCACTGTGAAATGTCTGGGCTTTATGAGGTCAGTGCCATGATGAGACCTGCACCATTATGACGTGTCTGGGATTTATGAGGTCACTGTGTTGTTGAGGCCTGCACGATTATGACATGTCTCGGCTTTATGAGGTCGGTGTTTTGATGAGACCTGCACCACTATGAGGTGTCAGTACCAAGAGGAGGCCTGCACCATTATGACATGTATAGTGTTTATGAGGTCAGTGTGATGATGAGGCCTGTACCATTATGACATGTCTGGGCTTTATGAGGTCAGTGCCATAATGAGGGCTGCACTATTATGACATGTCTGGGCTTCATGAAGTCAGTGTAATGATGAGTACTGCACCACTATGACATGTCTGGGCTTTTTGAGGTCAGTGCCTTGATGACACCTGCACCATTATGACATTTTTAGAGTCGTTTTGGCAGTTGGGAGGCAGGTGTGAAAACAGGAAACAATAGCCCTTATCCCCAGGAAAGAAAGCCTGGAAACTTGGGTTTGTGGTGCAGTGTGTTTGCCAAGCTGGGGCGTCCATGAATAGCGAGTGCTTTCTGTGCTGTCATCTTTGTTGTGGGAGGAATCTTTGTTTCTATGCAATTTTGGGAGTTGGGCTGGCAGTTGGGAGGCAGGTGTGAAAACAGGAAACAATAGCCCTTATCCCCAGGAAAGAAAGCCTGGAAACTTGGGTTTGTGTTGCAGTGTGTTTGCCAAGCTGGGGCGTCCATGAATAGCGAGTGCATTCTGTGCTGTCATCTTTGTTGTGGGAGGAATCTTTGTTTTTATTCAATTTTGGGAGTTGGGCTGGCAGTTGGGAGGCAGGTGTGAAAACAGGAAATGACAGCGCTTATCGGCAGGAAAGGAAGCCTGAAAGCTTTGGCTTTGTGGTGCTTTTGGTTTGTCAGCCTGAAGACTCCATGCGGAGCAAGATCCTTCTGTGCTGTCATCTTTGTTGTGGGAGGAATCTTTGTTTATAAGCAATTTTCATAGTCGGTCTGGCAGCTGGGAGGCAGGTGTGAAAACAGGAAATGACAGCGCTTATCCCCAGGAAAGAAAGCCTGGAAGCTTTGGCTTTGTGGTGCTTTTGGTTTGTCAGCCTGGAGACTCCATGGGGAGCAGGAGCTTTCTCTGCCTACATCTTCGCTGTGGGAGGAATCTTCCTTCGTATGCAATTTTGGGAGTTGGGCTGGCAGTTGGGAGGCAGGTGTGAAAACAGGAAATGACAGCGCTTATCGGCAGGAAAGAAAGCCTGGAAGGTTTGGCTTTGTGGTGCTTTTGGTTTGTCAGCCTGGAGACTCCATGGGGAGCAAGAGCCTTCTGTGCTGTCATCTTTGTTGTGGGAGGAATCTTTGTTTATAAGCAATTTTCAGAGTCGGTCTGGTAGTTGGGAGGCATGTGTGAAAACAGGAAACAATAGCCCTTATCCCCAGGAAAATAAGCCTGGAAACTTGGGTTTGTGGTGCAGTGTGTTTGCCAAGCTGGGGCGTCCATGAATAGCGAGTGCTTTCTGTGCTGTCATCTTTGTTGTGGGAGGAATCTTTGTTTATGTGCAGTTTTGGGAGTTGGGCTGGCAGTTGGGAGGTAGGTGTGAAAACAGGAAAGAATAGCCCTTATGCCCAGGAAAGAAAGCCTGGAAACTTGGGTTTGTGGTGCAATGTGCTTGCCATGCTGGGGCGTCCATGAATAGCGAGTGCTTTCTGTGCTGTCATGTTTGTTGTGGGAGGAATCTTTGTTTCTATGCAATTTTCAGAGACGGTCTGGCAGTTGGGAGGCAGGTGTGAAAACAGGAAATGACAGCGCTTATCGGCAGGAAAGAAAGCCTGGAAGCTTTGGCTTTGTGGTGCTTTTGGTTTTACAGCCTGGAGACTCCATGCGGAGCACGACCTTTCTGTGCTGTCATCTTTGTTGTGGGAAGAATCTTTGTTAATATGCAATTTTGAGAGTTGGGCTGGCAGTTGGGAGGCAGGTGTGAAAACAGGAAACAGTAGCCCTTTTCCCCAGGAAAGAAAGCCTGGAAACTTGGGTTTGTGGTGCAGTGTGTTTGCCAAGCTGGGGCGTCCATGAATAGCGAGTGCTTTCTGTGCTGTCATCTTTGTTGTGGGAGGAATCTTTGTTTCTATGCAATTTTGGGAGTTGGGCTGGCAGTTGGGAGGCAGGTGTGAAAACAGGAAACAATAGCCCTTATCCCCAGGAAAGAAAGCCTGGAAACTTGGGTTTGTGGTGCAGTGTGTTTGCCAAGCTGGGGCGTCCATTAACAGCGAGCGCATTCTGTGCTGGAATCTTTGTTGTGGGAGGTATCTTCCTTCGTATGCAATTTTGGGAGTTGGGCTGGCAGTTGGGAGGCAGGTGTGAAAACAGGAAATGACAGCGCTTATCGGCAGGAAAGAAAGCCTGGAAGCTTTGGCTTTGTGGTGCTTTTGGTTTGTCAGCCTGGAGACTCCATGGGGAGTAGGAGCTTTCTCTGCCTACATCTTCGCTGTGGGAGGAATCTTCCTTCGTATGCAATTTTGGGAGTTGAGCTGGCAGTTGGGAGGCAGGTGTGAAAACAGGAAATGACAGCGCTTATCGGCAGGAAAGAAAGCCTGAAAACTTTGGCTTTGTGGTGCTTTTGGTTTGTCAGCCTGGAGACTCCATGCGGAGCAAGATCCTTCTGTGCTGTCATCTTTGTTGTGGGAGGAATTTTTGTTTATAAGCAATTTTCAGAGTAGGTCTGGCAGCTGGGAGGCAGGTGTGAAAACAGGAAACAATAGCCCTTATCCCCAGGAAAGAAAGCCTGGAAACTTGGGTTTGTGTTGCAGTGTGTTTGCCAAGCTGGGGCGTCCACGAATAGCGAGTGCATTCTGTGCTGTCATCTTTGTTGTGGGAGGAATCTTTGTTTTTATTCAATTTTGGGAGTTGGGCTGGCAGTTGGGAGGCAGGTGTGAAAACAGGAAATGACAGCGCTTATCGGCAGGAAAGAAAGCCTGGAAGCTTTGGCTTTGTGGTGCAGTGTGTTTGTCAGCCTGAAGACTCCATGCGGAGCAAGATCCTTCTGTGCTGTCATCTTTGTTGTGGGAGGAATCTTTGTTTATAAGCAATTTTCATAGTCGGTCTGGCAGCTGGGAGGCAGGTGTGAAAACAGGAAATGACAGCGCTTATCCCCAGGAAAGAAAGCCTGGAAGCTTTGGCTTTGTGGTGCTTTTGGTTTGTCAGCCTGGAGACTCCATGGGGAGTAGGAGCTTTCTCTGCCTACATCTTCGCTGTGGGAGGAATCTTCCTTCGTATGCAATTTTGAGAGTTGGGCTGGCAGTTGGGAGGCAGGTGTGAAAACAGGAAATGACAGCGCTTATCGGCAGGAAAGAAAGCCTGAAAGCTTTGGCTTTGTGGTGCTTTTGGTTTGACAGCCCGGAGACTCCATGCGGGGCACGGCCTTTCTGTGCTGGAATCTTTGTTGTGGGTGGAATCTTTGTTTCTATGCAATTTTGGGAGTTGGGCTGGCAGTTGGGAGGCAGGTGTGAAAACAGATAACAATAGCCCTTATCCCCAGGAAAGAAAGCCTGGAAACTTGGGTTTGTGGTGCAGTGTGTTTGCCAAGCTGGGGCGTCCATGAATAGCGAGTGCTTTCTGTGCTGTCATCTTTGATGTGGGAGGAATCTTTGTTTATATGCAATTTTGGGAGTCGGTCTGGCAGTTGGGAGGCAGGTGTGAAAACAGGATATGACAGCGCTTATCGGCAGGAAAGAAAGCCTGGAAGCTTTGGCTTTGTGGTGCTTTTGGTTTGTCAGCCTGGAGACTCCATGGGGAGCAGGAGCTTTCTCTGCCTACATGTTCGCTGTGGGAGGAATCTTTGTTTCTATGCAATTTTGGGAGTTGGGCTGGCAGTTGGGAGGCAGGTGTGAAAACAGGAAATGACAGCGCTTATCGACAGGAAAGAAAACCTGGAAGCTTTAGCTTTGTGGTGCTTTTGGTTTGTCAGCCTGGAGACTCCATGGGGAGCAAGAGCCTTCTGTGCTGGAATCTTTGTTGTGGGAGGAATCTTTGTTTAGAAGCAATTTTCAGAGTCGGTCTGGCAGTTGGGAGGCAGGTGTGAAAACAGGAAACAATAGCTCTTATCCTCAGGAAAGAAAGCCTGGAAACTTGGGTTTGTGGTGCAGTGTGTTTGCCAAGCTGGGGCGTCCATGACCAGCGAGTGCATTCTGTGCTGTCATCTTTGTTGTGGGAGGAATCTTTGTTTATATGGAATTTTGGGAGTCGGTCTGGCAGTTGGGAGGCAGGTGTGAAAACAGGATATGACAGCGCTTATCGGCAGGAAAGAAAGCCTGGAAGCTTTGGCTTTGTGGTGCTTTTGGTTTGTCAGCCTGGAGACTCCATGGGGAGCAGGAGCTTTCTCTGCCTACATCTTCGCTGTGGGAGGAATCTTCCTTCGTATGCAACTTTGGGAGTTGGGCTGGCAGTTGGGAGGCAGGTGTGAAAACAGGAAATGACAGCGCTTATCGGCAGGAAAGAAAACCTGGAAGCTTTAGCTTTGTGGTGCTTTTGGTTTGTCAGCCTGGAGACTCCATGGGGAGCAAGGGCCTTCTGTGCTGGAATCTTTGTTGTGGGAGGAATCTTTGTTTAGAAGCAATTTTCAGAGTCGGTCTGGCAGTTGGGAGGCAGGTGTGAAAACAGGAAACAATAGCTCTTATCCCCAGGAAAGAAAGCCTGGAAACTTGGGTTTGTGGTGCAATGTGCTTGCCATGCTGGGGCGTCCATGAATACCGAGTGCTTTCTGTGCTGTCATCTTTGTTGTGGGAGGAATCCTTGTTTATATGCAATTTTGGGAGTCGGTCTGGCAGTTGGGAGGCAGGTGTGAAAACAGGAAATGACAGCGTTTATCCCCAGGGAAGAAAGCCTGGAAGCTTTGGCTTTGTGGTGCTTTTGGTTTGTCAGCCTGGAGACTCCATGGGGAGTAGGAGCTTTCTCTGCCTACATCTTCGCTGTGGGAGGAATCTTCCTTCATATGCAATTTTGGGAGTTGGGCTGGCAGTTGGGAGGCAGGTGTGAAAACAGGAAATGACAGCGCTTATCGGCAGGAAAGAAAGCCTGGAAGCTTTGGCTTTGTGGTGCTTTTGGTTTGTCAGCCTGGAGACTCCATGGGGAGTAGGAGCTTTCTCTGCCTACATCTTCGCTCTGGGAGGAATCTTCCTTCGTATGCAATTTTGGGAGTTGAGCTGGCAGTTGGGAGGCAGGTGTGAAAACAGGAAACAATAGCCCTTATCCCCAGGAAAGGAAGCCTGGAAACTTGGGTTTGTGTTGCAGTGTGTTTGCCAAGCTGGGGCGTCCATGAACAGCGAGTGCATTCTGTGCTGTCATCTTTGTTGTGGGAGGAATCTTTGTTTATGTGCAATTTTGGGAGTTGGGCTGGCAGTTGGGAGGCAGGTGTGAAAACAGGAAATGACAGCGCTTATCGGCAGGAAAGAAAGCCTGAAAGCTTTGGCTTTGTGGTGCTTTTGGTTTGTCAGCCTGGAGACTCCATGGGGAGTAGGAGCTTTCTCTGCCTACATCTTCGCTGTGGGAGGAATCTTCCTTCGTATGCAATTTTGGGAGTTGGGCTGGCAGTTGGGAGGCAGGTGTGAAAACAGGAAATGACAGCGCTTATCGGCAGGAAAGAAAGCCTGAAAGCTTTGGCTTTGTGGTGCTTTTGGTTTGAGAGCCCGGAGACTCCATGCGGAGCACGACCTTTCTGTGCTGGAATCTTTGTTGTGGGTGGAATCTTTGTTTCTATGCAATTTTGGGAGTTGGGCTGGCAGTTGGGAGGCAGGTGTGAAAACAGGAAACAATAGCCCTTATCCCCAGGAAAGAAAGCCTGGAAACTTGGGTTTGTGGTGCAGTGTGTTTGCCAAGCTGGGGCGTCCATGAATAGCGAGTGCTTTCTGTGCTGTCATCTTTGTTGTGGGAGGAATCCTTGTTTATATGCAATTTTGGGAGTCGGTCTGGCAGTTGGGAGGCAGGTGTGAAAACAGGAAATGACAGCGCTTATCCCCAGGAAAGAAAGCCTGGAAGCTTTGGCTTTGTGGTGCTTTTGGGTTGTCGGCCTGTAGACTACATGGGGAGTAGGCGCTTTCTCTGCCTACATCTTCGCTGTGGGAGGAATCTTCCTTCGTATGCAATTTTGGGAGTTGGGCTGGCAGTTGGGAGGCAGGTGTGGAAACAGGAAACAATAGCCCTTATCCCCAGGAAAGAAAGCCTGGAAACTTGGGTTTGTGGTGCAGTGTGTTTGCCAGGCTGGGGCGTCCATGAATAGCGAGTGCTTTCTGTGCTGTCATCTTTGTTGTGGGAGGAATCCTTGTTTATGTGCAATTTTGGGAGTCGGTCTTGCAGTTGGGAGGCAGGTGTGAAAACAGGAAATGACAGCGTTTATCCCCAGGAAAGAAAGCCTGGAAGCTTTGGCTTTGTGGTGCTTTTGGTTTGTCAGCCTGGAGACTCCATGGGGAGTAGGAGCTTTCTCTGCCTACATCTTCGCTGTGGGAGGAATCTTCCTTCGTATGCAATTTTGAGAGTTGGGCTGGCAGTTGGGAGGCTGGTGTGAAAACAGGAAATGACAGCGCCTATCGGCAGGAAAGAAAGCCTGGAAACTTGGGTTTGTGGTGCAGTGTGTTTGCCAAGCTGGGGCGTCCATGAATAGCGAGTGCTTTCTGTGCTGTCATCTTTGATGTGGGAGGAATCTTTGTTTATATGTAATTTTGGGAGTCGGTCTGGCAGTTGGGAGGCAGGTGTGAAAACAGGAAATGACAGCGCTAATCAGCAGGAAAGAATGCCTGAAAGCTTTGGCTTTGTGGTGCTTTTGGTTTGAGAGCCCGGAGACTCCATGCGGAGCACGACCTTTCTGTGCTGGAATCTTTGTTGTGGGTGGAATCTTTGTTTCTATGCAATATTGGGAGTTGGGCTGGCAGTTGGGAGGCAGGTGTGAAAACAGGAAACAATAGCCCTTATCCCCAGGAAAGAAAGCCTGGAAACTTGGGTTTGTGGTGCAGTGTGTTTGCCAAGCTGGGGCGTCCATGAATAGCGAGTGCTTTCTGTGCTGTCATCTTTGTTGTGGGAGGAATCCTTGTTTATATGCAATTTTGGGAGTCGGTCTGGCAGTTGGGAGGCAGGTGTGAAAACAGGAAATGACAGCGCTTATCGGCAGGAAAGAAAGCCTGGAAGCTTTGGCTTTGTGGTGCTTTTGGTTTGTCAGCCTGGAGACTCCATGGGGAGTAGGAGCTTTCTCTGCCTACATCTTCGCTGTGGGAGTAATCTTCCTTCGTGTGCAATTTTGGGAGTTGAGCTGGCAGTTGGGAGGCAGGTGTGAAAACAGGAAATGACAGCGCTTATCGGCAGGAAAGAAAGCCTGGAAGCTTTGGCTTTGTCGTGCTTTTGGTTTGTCAGCCTGGAGACTCCATGGGGAGTAGCTTTCTCTGCCTACATCTTCGCTGTGGGAGTAATCTTCCTTCGTATGCAATTTTGGGAGTTGAGCTGGCAGTTGGGAGGCAGGTGTGGAAACAGGAAACAATAGCCCTTATCCCCAGGAAAGAAAGCCTGGAAACTTGGGTTTGTGGTGCAGTGTGTTTGCCAAGCTGGGGCGTCCATGAATAGCGAGTGCTTTCTGTGCTGTCATCTTTGATGTGGGAGGAATCTTTGTTTATATGCAATTTTGGGAGTCGGTCTGGCAGTTGGGAGGCAGGTGTGAAAACAAGAAATGACAGCTTATCGGCAGGAAAAGAAAGCCTGGAAGCTTTGGCTTTGTGGTGCTTTTGGTTTGTCAGCCTGGAGACTCCATGGGGAGCAAGAGCCCTCTGTGCTGGAATCTTTGTTGTGGGAGGAATCTTTGTTTAGAAGCAATTTTCAGAGTCGGTCTGGCAGTTGGGAGGCAGGTGTGAAAACAGGAAACAATAGCTCTTATCCTCAGGAAAGAAAGCCTGGAAACTTGGGTTTGTGGTGCAGTGTGTTTGCCAAGCTGGGGCGTCCATGAACAGCGAGTGCATTCTGTGCTGTCATCTTTGTTGTGGGAGGAATCTTTGTTTATGTGCAATTTTGGGAGTTGGGCTGGCAGTTGGGAGGCAGGTGTGAAAACAGGAAACAATAGCCCTTATCCCCAGGAAAGAAAGCCTGGAAACTTGGGTTTGTGGTGCAATGTGCTTGCCATGCTGGGGCGTCCATGAATAGCGAGTGCTTTCTGTGCTGTCATTTTTGTTGTGGGAGGAATCTTTGTTTCTATGCAATTTTGGGAGTTGGGCTGGCAGTTGGGAGGCAGGTGTGAAAACAGGAAACAATAGCCCTTATCCCCAGGAAAGAAAGCCTGGAAACTTGGGTTTGTGGTGCAGTGTGTTTGCCAAGCTGGGGCGTCCATGAATAGCGAGTGCTTTCTGTGCTGTCATCTTTGTTGTGGGAGGAATCTTTGTTTATATGCAATTTTGGGTGTCAGGCTGGCAGCTGGGAGGCAGGTGTGAAAACAGGAAACAATAGCCATTATCCCCAGGAAAGAAAGCCTGGAAACTTGGGTTTGTGGTGCAGTGTGTTTGCCAAGCTGGGGCGTCCATGAATAGCGAGTGCATTCTGTGCTGTCATCTTTGTTGTGGGAGGAATCTTTGTTTATGTGCAATTTTGGGAGTTGGGCTGGCAGTTGGGAGGCAGGTGTGAAAACAAGAAACAATAGCCCTTATCCCCAGGAAAGAAAGCCTGGAAACTTGGGTTTGTGGTGCAATGTGCTTGCCATGCTGGGGCGTCCATGAATAGCGAGTGCTTTCTGTGCTGTCATTTTTGTTGTGGGAGGAATCTTTGTTTCTATGCAATTTTGGGAGTTGGGCTGGCAGTTGGGAGGCAGGTGTGAAAACAGGAAACAATAGCCCTTATCCCCAGGAAAGAAAGCCTGGAAACTTGGGTTTGTGGTGCAGTGTGTTTGCCAAGCTGGGGCGTCCATGAATAGCGAGTGCTTTCTGTGCTGTCATCTTTGTTGTGGGAGGAATCCTTGTTTATGTGCAATTTTGGGAGTTGGGCTGGCAGTTGGGAGGCAGGTGTGAAAACAGGAAATGACAGCGCTAATCGGCAGGAAAGAAAGCCTGAAAGCTTTGGCTTTGTGGTGCTTTTGGTTTGAGAGCCCGGAGACTCCATGCGGAGCACGACCTTTCTGTGCTGGAATCTTTGTTGTGGGAGGAATCTTTGTTTCTATGCAATTTTGGGAGTTGGGCTGGCAGTTGGGAGGCAGGTGTGAAAACAGGAAACAATAGCCCTTATCCCCAGGAAAGAAAGCCTGGAAACTTGGGTTTGTGGTGCAGTGTGTTTGCCAAGCTGGGGCGTCCATGAATAGCGAGTGCTTTCTGTGCTGTCATCTTTGATGTGGGAGGAATCTTTGTTTATATGCAATTTTGGGAGTCGGTCTGGCAGTTGGGAGGCAGGTGTGAAAACAGGAAATGACAGCGCTTATCCCCAGGAAAGAAAGCCTGGAAGCTTTGGCTTTGTGGTGCTTTTGGTTTGTCAGCCTGGAGACTCCATGGGGAGTAGGAGCTTTCTCTGCCTACATCTTCGCTGTGGGAGGAATCTTCCTTCATATGCAATTTTGGGAGTTGGGCTGGCAGTTGGGAGGCAGGTGTGAAAACAGGAAATGACAGCGCTTATCGGCAGGAAAGAAAGCCTGGAAGCTTTGGCTTTGTGGTGCTTTTGGTTTGTCAGCCTGGAGACTCCATGGGGAGCAGGAGCTTTCTCTGCCTACATCTTCACTGTGGGAGGAATCTTCCTTTGTATGCAATTTTGGGAGTTGGGCTGGCAGTTGGGAGGCAGGTGTGAAAACAGGAAATGACAGCGCTTATCGACAGGAAAGAAAACCTGGAAGCTTTAGCTTTGTGGTGCTTTTGGTTTGTCAGCCTGGAGACTCCATGGGGAGCAAGAGCCTTCTGTGCTGGAATCTTTGTTGTGGGAGGAATCTTTGTTTAGAAGCAATTTTCAGAGTCGGTCTGGCAGTTGGGAGGCAGGTGTGAAAACAGGAAACAATAGCTCTTATCCTCAGGAAAGAAAGCCTGGAAACTTGGGTTTGTGGTGCAATGTGCTTGCCATGCTGGGGCGTCCATGAATAGCGAGTGCTTTCTGTGCTGTCATTTTTGTTGTGGGAGGAATCTTTTTTTCTATGCAATTTTGGGAGTTGGGCTGGCAGTTGGGAGGCAGGTGTGAAAACAGGAAACAATAGCCCTTATCCCCAGGAAAGAAAGCCTGGAAACTTGGGTTTGTGGTGCAGTGTGTTTTCCAAGCTGGGGCGTCCATGAATAGCGAGTGCTTTCTGTGCTGTCATCTTTGTTGTGGGAGGAATCCTTGTTTTATATGCAATTTTGGGAGTCGGTCTGGCAGTTGGGAGGCAGGTGTGAAAACAGGAAATGACAGCGCTAATCGGCAGGAAAGAAAGCCTGGAAGCTTTGGCTTTGTGGTGCTTTTGGTTTGTCAGCCTGGAGACTCCATGGGGGAGTAGGTGTTTTCTCTGCCTACATCTTCGCTGTGGGAGGAATCTTCCTTCGTATGCAATTTTGGGAGTTGGGGCTGGCAGTTGGGGAGGCAGGTGTGAAAACAGGAAATGACAGCGCTTATCCCCAGGAAAGAAAGCCTGGAAGCTTTGGCTTTGTGGTGCTTTTGGTTTGTCAGCCTGGAGACTCCATGGGGAGTAGGAGCTTTCTCTGCCTACATCTTCGCTGTGGGAGGAATCTTCCTTCGTATGCAATTTTGGGAGTCAGGCTGGCAGTTGGGAGGCAGGTGTGAAAACAGGAAACAATAGCCATTATCCCCAGGAAAGGATGCCTGGAAACTTGGGTTTGTGGTGCAGTGTGTTTGCCAAGCTGGGGCGTCCATGAACAGCGAGTGCATTCTGTGCTGTCATCTTTGTTGTGGGAGGAATCTTTGTTTATGTGCAATTTTGGGAGTTGGGCTGGCAGTTGGGAGGCAGGTGTGAAAACAAGAAACAATAGCCCTTATCCCCAGGAAAGAAAGCCTGGAAACTTGGGTTTTGTGGTGCAATGTGCTTGCCATGCTGGGGCGTCCATGAATAGCGAGTGCTTTCTGTGCTGTCATTTTTTGTTGTGGGAGGAATCTTTGTTTCTATGCAATTTTGGGAGTTGGGCTGGCAAGTTGGGAGGCAGGTATGAAAACAGGAAACAATAGCCCTTATCCCCAGGAAAGAAAGCCTGGAAACTTGGGTTTGTGGTGCAGTGTGTTTGCCAAGCTGGGGCGTCCATGAATAGCGAGTGCTTTCTGTGCTGTCATCTTTGTTGTGGTAGGAATCCTTGTTTATGTGCAATTTTGGGAGTTAGGCTGGCAGTTGGGAGGCAGGTGTGAAAACAGGAAATGACAGCGCTAATCGGCAGGAAAGAAAGCCTGAAAGCTTTGGTTTTGTGGTGCTTTTGGTTTGAGAGCCCGGAGACTCCATGCGGAGCACGACCTTTCTGTGCTGGAATCTTTGTTGTGGGAGGAATCTTTGTTTCTATGCAATTTTCAGAGTCGGTCTGGCAGTTGGGAGGCAGGTGTGAAAACAGGAAACAATAGCTCTTATCCTCAGGAAAGAAAGCCTGGAAACTTGGGTTTGTGGTGCAGTGTGTTTGCCAAGCTGGGGCGTCCATGAACAGCGAGTGCATTCTGTGCTGTCATCTTTGTTGTGGGAGGAATCTTTGTTTATGTGCAATTTTGGGAGTTGGGCTGGCAGTTGGGAGGCAGGTGTGAAAACAGGAAACAATAGCCCTTATCCCCAGGAAAGAAAGCCTGGAAACTTGGGTTTGTGGTGCAGTGTGTTTGCCAAGCTGGGGCGTCCATGAATAGCGAGTGCTTTCTGTGCTGTCATCTTTGATGTGGGAGGAATCTTTGTTTATATGCAATTTTGGGAGTCGGTCTGGCAGTTGGGAGGCAGGTGTGAAAACAGGATATGACAGCGCTTATCGGCAGGAAAGAAAGCCTGGAAGCTTTGGCTTTGTGGTGCTTTTGGTTTGTCAGCCTGGAGACTCCATGGGGAGCAGGAGCTTTCTCTGCCTACATCTTCGCTGTGGGAGGAATCTTCCTTCGTATGCAACTTTGGGAGTTGGGCTGGCAGTTGGGAGGCAGGTGTGAAAACAGGAAATGACAGCGCTTATCGGCAGGAAAGAAAACCTGGAAGCTTTAGCTTTGTGGTGCTTTGGTTTGTCAGCCTGGAGACTCCATGGGGAGCAAGAGCCTTCTGTGCTGGAATCTTTGTTGTGGGAGGAATCTTTGTTTAGAAGCAATTTTCAGAGTCGGTCTGGCAGTTGGGAGGCAGGTGTGAAAACAGGAAACAATAGCTCTTATCCCCAGGAAAGAAAGCCTGGAAACTTGGGTTTGTGGTGCAATGTGCTTGCCATGCTGGGGCGTCCATGAATAGCGAGTGCTTTCTGTGCTGTCATTTTTGTTGTGGGAGGAATCTTTGTTTCTATGCAATTTTGGGAGTTGGGCTGGCAGTTGGGAGGCAGGTGTGAAAACAGGAAACAATAGCCCTTATCCCCAGGAAAGAAAGCCTGGAAACTTGGGTTTGTTGTGCAGTGTGTTTGCCAAGCTGGGGCGTCCATGAATAGCGAGTGCTTTCTGTGCTGTCATCTTTGTTGTGGGAGGAATCCTTGTTTATATGCAATTTTGGGAGTCGGTCTGGCAGTTGGGAGGCAGGTGTGAAAACAGGATATGACAGCGCTTATCGGCAGGAAAGAAAGCCTGGAAGCTTTGGCTTTGTGGTGCTTTTGGTTTGTCAGCCTGGAGACTCCATGGGGAGTAGGAGCTTTCTCTGCCTACATCTTCGCTGTGGGAGGAATCTTCCTTCATATGCAATTTTGGGAGTTGGGCTGGCAGTTGGGAGGCAGGTGTGAAAACAGGAAATGACAGCGCTTATCGGCAGGAAAGAAAGCCTGGAAGCTTTGGCTTTGTGGTGCTTTTGGTTTGTCAGCCTGGAGACTCCATGGGGAGTAGGAGCTTTCTCTGCCTACATCTTCGCTGTGGGAGGAATCTTCCTTCGTATGCAATTTTGGGAGTTGAGCTGGCAGTTGGGAGGCAGGTGTGAAAACAGGAAACAATGGCCCTTATCCCCAGGAAAGAAAGCCTGGAAACTTGGGTTTGTGTTGCAGTGTGTTTGCCAAGCTGGGGCGTCCATGAACAGCGAGTGCATTCTGTGCTGTCATTTTTGTTGTGGGAGGAATCTTTGTTTATGTGCAATTTTGGGAGTTGGGCTGGCAGTTGGGAGGCAGGTGTGAAAACAGGAAATGACAGCGCTTATCGGCAGGAAAGAAAGCCTGAAAACTTTGGCTTTGTGGTGCTTTTGGTTTGTCAGCCTGGAGACTCCATGGGGAGTAGGAGCTTTCTCTGCCTACATCTTCGCTGTGGGAGGAATCTTCCTTCGTATGCAATTTTGGGAGTTGGGCTGGCAGTTGGGAGGCAGGTGTGAAAACAGGAAATGACAGCGCTTATCGGCAGGAAAGAAAGCCTGAAAGCTTTGGCTTTGTGGTGCTTTTGGTTTGAGAGCCCGGAGACTCCATGCGGAGCACGACCTTTCTGTGCTGGAATCTTTGTTGTGGGTGGAATCTTTGTTTCTATGCAATTTTGGGAGTTGGGCTGGCAGTTGGGAGGCAGGTGTGAAAACAGGAAACAATAGCCCTTATCCCCAGGAAAGAAAGCCTGGAAACTTGGGTTTGTGGTGCAGTGTGTTTGCCAAGCTGGGGCATCCATGAATAGCGAGTGCTTTCTGTGCTGTCATCTTTGTTGTGGGAGGAATCCTTGTTTATATGCAATTTTGGGAGTCGGTCTGGCAGTTGGGAGGCAGGTGTGAAAACAGGAAATGACAGCGCTTATCGGCAGGAAAGAAAGCCTGGAAGCTTTGGCTTTGTCGTGCTTTTGGGTTGTCAGCCTGTAGACTCCATGGGGAGCAGGATCTTTCTCTGCCTACATCTTCGCTGTGGGAGGAATTTTCCTTCGTATGCAATTTTGGGAGTTGGGCTGGCAGTTGGGAGGCAGGTGTGAAAACAGGAAATGACAGCGCTTATCGGCAGGAAAGAAAGCCTGGAGGCTTTGGCTTTGTCGTGCTTTTGGTTTGTCAGCCTGGAGACTCCATGGGGAGTAGCTTTCTCTGCCTACATCTTCGCTGTGGGAGTAATCTTCCTTCGTATGCAATTTTGGGAGTTGAGCTGGCAGTTGGGAGGCAGGTGTGGAAACAGGAAACAATAGCCCTTATCCCCAGGAAAGAAAGCCTGGAAACTTGGGTTTGTGGTGCAGTGTGTTTGCCAAGCTGGGGCGTCCATGAATAGCGAGTGCTTTCTGTGCTGTCATCTTTGATGTGGGAGGAATCTTTGTTTATGTGCAATTTTGGGAGTCGGTCTGGCAGTTTGGAGGCAGGTGTGAAAACAGGAAATGACAGCTTATCGGCAAGAAAAGAAAGCCTGGAAGCTTTGGCTTTGTGGTGCTTTTGGTTTGTCAGCCTGGAGACTCCATGGGGAGCAAGAGCCTTCTGTGCTGGAATCTTTGTTGTGGGAGGAATCTTTGTTTAGAAGCAATTTTCAGAGTCGGTCTGGCAGTTGGGAGGCAGGTGTGAAAACAGGAAACAATAGCTCTTATCCCCAGGAAAGAAAGCCTGGAAACTTGGGTTTGTGGTGCAATGTGCTTGCCATGCTGGGGCGTCCATGAATAGCGAGTGCTTTCTGTGCTGTCATTTTTGTTGTGGGAGGAATCTTTGTTTCTATGCAATTTTGGGAGTTGGGCTGGCAGTTGGGAGGCAGGTGTGAAAACAGGAAACAATAGCCCTTATCCCCAGGAAAGAAAGCCTGGAAACTTGGGTTTGTGGTGCAGTGTGTTTGCCAAGCTGGGGCGTCCATGAATAGCGAGTGCTTTCTGTGCTGTCATCTTTGTTTTGGGAGGAATCCTTGTTTATGTGCAATTTTGGGAGTTGGGCTGGCAGTTGGGAGGCAGGTGTGAAAACAGGAAATGACAGCGCTAATCGGCAGGAAAGAAAGCCTGAAAGCTTTGGCTTTGTGGTGCTTTTGGTTTGAGAGCCCGGAGACTCCATGCGGAGCACGACCTTTCTGTGCTGGAATCTTTGTTGTGGGAGGAATCTTTGTTTCTATGCAATTTTGGGAGTTGGGCTGGCAGTTGGGAGGCCGGTGTGAAAACAGGAAACAATAGCCCTTATCCCCAGGAAAGAAAGCCTGGAAACTTGGGTTTGTGGTGCAGTGTGTTTGCCAAGCTGGGGCGTCCATGAATAGCGAGTGCTTTCTGTGCTGTCATCTTTGATGTGGGAGGAATCTTTGTTTATATGCAATTTTGGGAGTCGGTCTGGCAGTTGGGAGGCAGGTGTGAAAACAGGAAATGACAGCGCTTATCCCCAGGAAAGAAAGCCTGGAAGCTTTAGCTTTGTGGTGCTTTTGGTTTGTCAGCCTGGAGACTCCATGGGGAGCAAGAGCCTTCTGTGCTGGAATCTTTGTTGTGGGAGGAATCTTTGTTTAGAAGCAATTTTCAGAGTCGGTCTGGCAGTTGGGAGGCAGGTGTGAAAACAGGAAACAATAGCTCTTATCCCCAGGAAAGAAAGCCTGGAAACTTGGGTTTGTGGTGCAATGTGCTTGCCATGCTGGGGCGTCCATGAATAGCGAGTGCTTTCTGTGCTGTCATTTTTGTTGTGGGAGGAATCTTTGTTTCTATGCAATTTTGGGAGTCGGTCTGGCAGTTGGGCGGCAGGTGTGAAAACAGGAAACAATAGCTCTTATCCCAGGAAAGAAAGCCTGGAAACTTGGGTCTGTGGTGCAGTGTGTTTGCCAAGCTGGGGTGTCCATGAACAGCGAGTGCATTCTGTGCTGTCATCTTTGTTGTGGGAGGAATCCTTGTTTATGTGCAATTTTGGGAGTCGGTCTGGCAGTTGGGAGGCAGGTGTGAAAACAGGAAATGACAGCGTTTATCCCAGGAAAGAAAGCCTGGAAGCTTTGGCTTTGTGGTGCTTTTGGTTTGTCAGCCTGGAGACTCCATGGGGAGTAGGAGCTCTCTGCCTACATCATCGCTGTGGGAGGAATCTTCCTTCGTATGCAATTTTGGGAGTTGAGCTGGCAGTTGGGAGGCAGGTGTGAAAACAGGAAACAATAGCCCTTATCCCCAGGAAAGAAAGCCTGGAAACTTGGGTTTGTGGTGCAGTGTGTTTGCCAAGCTGGGGCGTCCATGAATAGCGAGTGCTTTCTGTGCTGTCATCTTTGTTGTGGGAGGAATCCTCGTTTATGTGCAATTTTGGGAGTCGGTCTGGCAGTTGGGAGGTAGGTGTGAAAACAGGAAATGACAGCGCTTATCCCCAGGAAAGAAAGCCTGGAAGCTTTGGCTTTGTGGTGCTTTTGGTTTGTCAGCCTGGAGACTCCATGGGGAGTAGGAGCTTTCTCTGCCTACATCTTCGCTGTGGGAGGAATCTTCCTTCGTATGCAATTTTGGGAGTTGGGCTGGCAGTTGGGAGGCAGGTGTGAAAACAGGAAATGACAGCGCTTATCGGCAGGAAAGAAAGCCTGAAAGCTTTGGCTTTGTGGTGCTTTTGGTTTGAGAGCCCGGAGACTCCATGCGGAGCACGACCTTTCTGTGCTGGAATCTTTGTTGTGGGAGGAATCTTTGTTTCTATGCAATTTTGGGAGTTGGGCTGGCAGTTGGGAGGCAGGTGTGAAAACATGAAACAATAGCCCTTATCCCCAGGAAAGAAAGCCTGGAAACTTGGGTTTGTGGTGCAGTGTGTTTGCCAAGCTGGGGCGTCCATGAATAGCGAGTGCTTTCTGTGCTGTCATCTTTGTTGTGGGAGGAATCCTTGTTTATATGCAATTTTGGAGTCGGTCTGGCAGTTGGGAGGCAGGTGTGAAAACAGGAAATGACAGCGCTTATCGGCAGGAAAGAAGGCCTGGAAGCTTTGGCTTTGTGGTGCTTTTGGTTTGTCAGCCTGGAGACTCCATGCGGAGCAAGATCTTTCTGTGCTGTCATCTTTGTTGTGGGAGGAATCTTTGTTTATAAGCAATTTTCAGAGTCGGTCTGGCAGTTGGGAGGCAGGTGTGAAAACAGGACACAATAGCCCTTATCGCCAGGAAAGAAAGCCTGGAAGCTTTGGCTTTGTGGTGCTTTTGGTTTGTCAGCCTGGAGACTCCATGGGGAGCAGGAGCTTTCTCTGCCTACATCTCCGCTGTGGAGGAATCTTCCTTCGTATGCAATTTTGGGAGTTGGGCTGGCAGTTGGGAGGCAGGTGTGAAAACAGGAAATGACAGCGCTTATCGGCAGGAAAGAAAGCCTGGAAGCTTTAGCTTTGTGGTGCTTTTGGTTTGTCAGCCTGGAGACTCCATGGGGAGCAAGAGCCTTCTATGCTGGAATCTTTGTTGTGGGAGGAATCTTTGTTTAGAAGCAATTTTCAGAGTCGGTCTGGCAGTTGGGAGGCAGGTGTGAAAACAGGAAACAATAGCTCTTATCCCCAGGAAAGTGCTTTCTGCGCTGTCATTTTTGCAGTGTGTTTGCCAAGCAACTGCCAGACCGACTCCCAAAATTGCATATAAACAAAGATTCCTCCCACAACAAAAATGACAGCACAGAAAGCACTCGCTATTCATGGACGCCCCAGCTTGGCAAACACACTGCACCACAAACCCAAGTTTCCAGGCTTTCTTTCCTGCCGATAAGCGCTGTTATCTCCTGTTTTCACACCTGCCTCCCAACTGCCAGCCCAACTCCCAAAATTGCATACGAAGGAAGATCCCTCCCACAGCGAAGATGTAGGCAGAGAAAGCTCCTGCTCCCCTTGGAGTCTCCAGGCTGACAAACCAAAAGCACCACAAAGCCAAACCTTCCAGGCTTTCTTTCCTGCGGATAATGGCTATTGTTTCCTGTTTTCACACCTGCCTCCCAGCTGCCAGCCGGACACCCAAAATTGCATATAAACAAAGGTTCCTCCCACAACAAAGATGACAGCACAGAATGCACTTGCTATTCATGAACGCCCGAGCTTGGCAAACACATTGCACCACAAACCCAAGTTTCCAGGTTTTCTGTCCTGGGGATAATGGTTATTGTTTCCTGTTTTCACACCTGCCTACAACTGCCAGCCCAACTCCTAAAACTGCATATAAACAAAGATCCCTCCCACAACAAAAATGACAGCACAGAAAGCACTCGCTATTCATGGACGCCCCAGCTTGGCAAACACACTGCACCACAAACCCAAGTTTCCAGGCTTTCTTTCCTGGGGATAAGGGCTATTGTTTCCTA
>NW_026990675.1:0-67601 GCF_036250125.1 Pseudopipra pipra | reverse complement strand
TTTTGTCTGGCAGGAATCTTCATTTGGATTCTATTTCTCAGGAGGTGGGACATGCCATTCCAGCGCAGGGTTAAAAAAAGGGAACAGCATCTTTCCCGATAGAAAAACAGTCTGGAAGCTTTGGCTTTGAGGTGCAGTTGGTGGGGCAGACTGGGCACTTCTTGGGCAGCAAGGCTTTTCTGTGGTGGCACCTTTTGTCTGGCAGGAATCTTCATTTGCTTTCAATTTTTCAAAAGGTGGGAGCGGTCATTGCAGCACAGGGCTGAAAAAAGGGAACAGCAGCTCTTTCTACCAGGAAAAAAAGTCTGGAAGCTTTGGCTTCTGCTGCAGTTGGTGGGGCAGCCTGGGCACTTCTTGGGCAGCAAGAGTTTTCTGTGGTGGCACCTTTTGTCTGGCAGCAATCTTTATTTGGAGTAAATTGTTCGGGAGGTGGGACAGGCCATTGCATCGCAGGGCAGAAAAAAGGGATCAGCAGCTCTTTCCATTAGGAAAACAGTCTGGAAGCTTTGGCTTGGAGGTGCTGTTTTTGGGGTACCCTGGGCACTTCTTGGGCAGCAAAGAGCTTTCTGTGGTGGCACCCTTTGTCTGGCAGGAATCTTCATTTGCATTTAAATTTCAGGAGGTGGGACAGGCCATTGCAACGCAGGGCTGAAAAAAGGGAACAGCAGCTCTTTCCACCAGGAAAAACAGTGTGGAAGCTTTGGGTTTGAGGTCCAGTTGGTGGGGCAGCCTGGGCACATCTTGGGAGGCAAGAGTTTTCTCTGGTGGCACCTTTTGTCTGGCAGCAATCTTTATTTGGAGTAAATTTTTCAAAAGGTGGGACACGCCATTGCATCGCAGGGCTGAAAAAAGGGAACAGCAGGCCTTTCCCTAGGAAAAACAGTCTGGAAGCTTTGGCTTGGAGGTGAAGTTGTTGGGGCAGACTGGGCATTTCTTGGGCAGCAAAGAGATTTCTGTGGTGGCACCTTTTGTCTGGCAGGAATCTTCATTTGCTTTCAATTTTTCAAAAGGTGGGACCGGCCATTGCAGCGCAGGGTTAAAAAAAGGGAACAGCATCTTTCCCTAAGGAAAAAAAGTCTGGAAGCTTTGGCTTTGAGGTGCCGTTGGTGGGGCAGCCTGGGCACTTCTTGGGTAGCAAAGAGCTCTCTGTGGTAGAACCTTTTGTCTGGCAGAAATCTGCATTTGGATTCTATATTTCAAAATGTGGGACAGGCCATTGCAGCACAGAGCTGAGAAAAGGGAACAGCAGGCCTTTCCCTAGGAAAAACAGTCTGGATGCTTTGCCTTTGAGGTGCAGTTGTTGGGGCAGACTGGGCACTTTTTGGGCAGCAAGGCTTTTCTGTGGTGGCACATTTTGTCTAGCAGGAATCTTCATTTGGATTGAATTTTCCAGGATGGTTGGACCAGCCATTGCAGCACAGGGCTGAAAAAAGGGAACAGCAGCTCTTTCCACCAGGAAAAATCTCTGGATCCTTTTGCTTCTGCTGCAGTTGGTGGGGCAGCCTGGGCACTTCATGGGCAGCAAGAATTTTCTGTGGTGGCACCTTTTGTGTGGCAAGAATCGTCATTTGGAGTAAATTATTCAGAAGATGGGTCAGGCCATTGCAGTGCAGGGCAGAAAAAAGCGAACAGCAGCTCTTTCCCTAAGGAAAAAAAGTCTGGAAGCTTTGGCTTGGAGGTGCAGATGTTGGGGCAGCCTGGGCACTTCTTGGGCAGCAAAGAGCTCTCTGTGGTGGCACCTTTTGTCTGGCAGAAATCTTCATTTGGATTCAATTTTTCAGGAGGTGGGACAGGACATTGCAGCACAGGGCTGAAAAAAGGGAACAGCAGACCTTTCCCTAGGAAAAACAGTCTGGAAGCTTTGGCTTTGAGGTGCATTTGGTGGGGCAGCCTGGGTACTTCTTGGGTAGCAAAAATCTTTCTGTAGTGGCACCTTTTGCCTGGCAAGAATCTGCATTTGGAGCAAACTTTTCAGGAGTTGGGACCGGCCATTGCAGCGCAGGGCTGAGAAAAGGGAACAGCAGGCCTTTTCCTAATGAAAAAAAGTCTGGAAGCTTTGGCTTTGAGGTGCAGTTGGTGGGGCAGCCGGGGCACTTCTTGGGCAGCAAGACCTTTCTGTGGTGGCACCTTTTGTATGGCAGAAATCTTCATTTGGATTCTATATTTCAGGAGGTGGGACAGGCCATTGCAGCACAGGGCTGAGAAAAGGGAACAGCAGCCCTTTCCCTAAGGAAAAAAAGTCGGGAACCTTTGGCTTCAGGTGTAGTTGGTGCAGCCTGGGCACTTCTTGTACAGCAAGAGTTTTCTGTGGTGGCACCTTTTGTCTGGCATCAATCTTCATTTGCCTTCAATTTTTCAAAAGGTGGGACGGGCCATTGCAGCGCAGGGCAGAAAAAAGGGAACAGCAGCTCTTTCCCTAAGGAAAAAAAGTGTGGAACCTTTGCTTTGAGGTGCAGTTATTGGAACAGCCTGGGCACTTCTTGGGCAGCAAAGATCTCTCTGTGGTGGCACTTTTGACTGGCATCAATCTTCATTTGCTTTCAATTTTTTCAGGAGGTGGGACAGGCCATTGCAACGCAGGGCAGAAAAAAAGGGAACAGCAGCTCATTCCACCATGAAAAAAGTCTGGAAGCTTTGGCTGGGAGGTGCAGTTGTTGGGGCAGCCTGGGCACTTCTTGGGCAGCAAAGAGATTTCTGCGGTGGCACCTTCTGTCAGGCAGGAATCTTCATCTGGAGCAAATTTTTCAGGAGGTGGGACCGGCCATTGCAGCGCAGGGCTGAAAAAAGGGAACAGCACCTCTATCCCTAAGGAAAAAAGTCTGGAAGCTTTGGCTTGGAGGTGCAGTTGGTGGGGCAGCCTGGGCACTTCTTGGGCAGCAAAGAGCTCTCTGTGGTGGCACCTTTTGTCTGGCAGAAATCTTCATTTGGATTCTATTTCTCAGGAGGTGGGACAGGCCATTGCAGCGCAGGGCTGAAAAAAGGGAACAGCATCTTTCCCTAAGGAAAAAAAGTCTGGAAGCTTTGGCTTTGAGGTGTAGTTGTTGGGGCAGACTGGGCACTTCTTGGGAAGGAAGAGTTTTCTGTGGTGACACGTTTTGTCTGGCAGGAATCTTCATTTGCTTTCAATTTTTTAAAAGGTGGGACCGACCATTGCAGGGCAAGGTTAAAAAAAGGGAACAGCAGCTCTTTCCCGAAGGAAAAAAAGTCTGGAAGCTTTGGCTTTTAGGTGTAGTTGTTGAGGCAGACTGGGCACTTCTTGGGCAGCAAAGAGCTTTCTGTGGTGGCACCTTTTGTCTAGCAGGAATCTTCATTTGGATTCAATTTTTCAAAAGGTGGGACCGGCCATTGCAGCGCAGGGCAGAAAAAAGGGAACAGCAGCTAATTCCACCAGGAAAAAAAGTCTGGATGCTTTCGCTTCTGCTGCAGTTGGTGGGGAGCCTGGGCACTTCTTGGGCAGCCAGGAGCTTTCTGTGGTGGTACCTTTTGTCTGGCAGGAATCTTCATTTGCATTTAAATTTTAGGAGGTGGGACCGGCCATTCCAGCGCAGGGCTGAAAAAAGGGAACAGCATCTTTCCCGAAGGAAAAACAGTCTGGAAGCTTTGGCTTTGAGGTGCAGTTGGTGGGGCAGACTGGGCACTTCTTGGGCAGCAAGGCTTTTCTGTGGTGGCACCTTTTGTCTGGCAGGAATCTTCATTTGCTTTCAATTTTTCAAAAGGTGGGAGCGGTCATTGCAGCACAGGGCTGAAAAAAGGGAACAGCAGCTCTTTCCACCAGGAAAAAAAGTCTGGAAGCTTTGGCTTCTGCTGCAGTTGGTGGGGCAGCCTGGGCACTTCTTGGGCAGCAAGAGTTTTCTGTGGTGGCACCTTTTGTCTGGCAGCAATCTTTATTTGGAGTAAATTGTTCAGGAGGTGGGACAGGCCATTGCATCGCAGGGCAGAAAAAAGGGATCAGCAGCTCTTTCCATTAGGAAAAACAGTCTGGAAGCTTTGGCTTGGAGGTGCTGTTTTTGGGGTAGCCTGGGCACTTCTTGGGCAGCAAAGAGCTTTCTGTGGTGGCACCTTTTTTCTGGCAGGAATCTTCATTTGCATTTAAATTTCAGGAGGTGGGACAGGCCATTGCAACGCAGGGCTGAAAAAAGGGAACAGCAGCTCTTTCCACCAGGAAAAACAGTGTGGAAGCTTTGGGTTTGAGGTCCAGTTGGTGGGGCAGCCTGGGCACATCTTGGGAGGCAAGAGTTTTCTCTGGTGGCACCTTTTGTCTGGCAGCAATCTTTATTTGGAGTAAATTTTTCAAAAGGTGGGACACGCCATTGCATCGCAGGGCTGAAAAAGGGAACAGCAGGCCTTTCCCTAGGAAAAACAGTCTGGAAGCTTTGGCTTGGAGGTGAAGTTGTTGGGGCAGACTGGGCATTTCTTGGGCAGCAAAGAGATTTCTGTGGTGGCACCTTTTGTCTGGCAGGAATCTTCATTTGCTTTCAATTTTTCAAAAGGTGGGACCGGCCATTGCAGCGCAGGGTTAAAAAAAGGGAACAGCATCTTTCCCTAAGGAAAAAAAGTCTGGAAGCTTTGGCTTTGAGGTGCAGTTGGTGGGGCAGCCTGGGCACTTCTTGGGCAGGAAAAAGCGCTCTGTGGTGGCACCTTTTGTCTGGCAGGAATCTTCATTTGGATTCTATTTTTCAGGAGGTGGGACATGCCATTGCAGCGCAGGGTTAAAAGAAGGGAACAGCATCTTTCCCGAAGGAAAAACAGTCTGGAAGCTTTGGCTTTGAGGTGCAGTTGGTGGGCAGACTGGGCACTTCTTGGGCAGCAAGAGTTTTCTGTGGTGGCACCTTTTGTCTGGCAGGAATCTTCATTTGCTTTCAATTTTTCAAAAGGTGGGAGCGGTCATTGCAGCACAGGGCTGAAAAAAGGGAACAGCAGCTCTTTCCACCAGGAAAAAAAGTCTGGAAGCTTTGGCTTCTGCTGCTGTTGGTGGGGCAGCCTGGGCACTTCTTGGGCAGCAAGAGTTTTCTGTGGTGGCACCTTTTGTCTGGCAGCAATCTTTATTTGGAGTAAATTGTTCAGGAGGTGGGACAGGCCGTTGCATCGCAGGGCACAAAAAAGGGAAGAGAAGCTCTTTCCATTAGGAAAAAAGTCTGGAAGCTTTGGCTTGGAGGTACAGTTGGTAGGGCAGCCTGGGCACTTCTTGGGCAGCCAGGAGCTTTCTGTGGTGGCACCTTTTTTCTGGCAGGAATCTTCATTTGCATTTAAATTTCAGGAGGTGGGATCGGCCATTCCAGCGCAGGGCTGAAAAAAGGTAACAGAAGCTCTTTCCCTAGGAAAAACAGTCTGGAAGCTTTGGCTTTGAGGTGTAGTTGTTAGGGCAGCCTGGGCACTTCTTGGGCAGCAAAGAGCTTTCTGTGGGGGCACCTTTTGTCTGGCACGAATCTTCATTTAGATTCAATTTTTCAGGAGGTGGGACAGGATATTGCAGAGCAGGGCTGAAAAAAGGGAACAGCAGCTAATTCCACCAGGAAAAAAAGTCTGGATGCTTTCGCTTCTGCTGCAGTTGGTGGGGCAGCCTGGGCACTTCTTGGGCAGCCAGGAGCTTTCTGTGGTGGCACCTTTTGTCTGGCACGAATCTTCATTTGGATTCAATTTTCAGGAGGTGGGACAGGATAATGCAGAGCAGAGTTGAAAAAAGGGAACAGCAGCTCTTTCCCTAAGGAAAAAAGTCTGGAAGCTTTGGATTGGAGGTGCAGTAGCTGGGTCAGCCTGGGCACTTTTTGGGCAGCAAGAGTTTTCTGTTGTGGCACCTTTTGTATGGCAGAAATCTTCATTTGGATTCGATTTTTCAGGAGGTGGGACAGGTCATTGCAGCATAGGGCTGAAAAAAGTGAACAGCAGGCCTTTCCCTAGGAAAAACAGTCTGGAAGCTTTGGCTTGGCGGTGCAGTTGTTGTGGCAGCCTGGGCACCTCTTGGGCAGCAAAGAGCTTTCTGTGGGGGCACCTTTTGTATGGCAGCAATCTTCATTTGGATTCTATTTCTCAGGAGGTGGGACAGGATAATGCAGCATAGGGCTGAAAAAAGGGAACAGAAGCTCTTTCCCTAATGAAAAAAAAGGCTGGAAGCTTTGGCTTGGAGGTGCAGTTGGTGGGGCAGACTGGGCACTTCTTGGGCAGCAAAGATCTTTCTGTAGTGGCACCTTTTGTCTGGCAGCAATCTTCATTTGGATTCAATTTTTCAGGAGGTGGGACAGGTCATTGCAGCATAGGGCTGAAAAAAGGGAACAGCAGGCCTTTCCCTAGGAAAAACAGTCTGGAAGCTTTGGCTTGGAGGTGCAGTTGGTGGGGCAGCCTGGACACTTCTTGGGCAGCAAAGAGCTTTCTGTGGTGGCACCTTTTGTCTGGCAGGAATCTTCATTTGCTTTCAATTTTTTAAAAGGTGGGACCGGCCATTGCAACGCAGGGCAGAAAAAAGGGAACAGAAGCTCTTTCCCTAAGGAAAAAAAGTCTGGAAGCTTTGGCTTGGAGGTGCAGTTGGTGGGGCAGCCTGGGCACTTCTTGGGCAGCCAGGAGCTTTCTGTGGTGGCACCTTTTGTCTGGCAGGAATCTTCATTTGCTTTCAATTTTTCAAAAGGTGGGACCGGCCATTGCAGCGCAGGGTTAAAAAAAGGGAACAGCATCTTTCCCTAAGGAAAAAAAGTCTGGAAGCTTTGGCTTTGAGGTGCCGTTGGTGGGGCAGCCTGGGCACTTCTTGGGTAGCAAAGAGCTCTCTGTGGTAGAACCTTTTGTCTGGCAGAAATCTGCATTTGGATTCTATATTCAAAAGGTGGGACAGGCCATTGCAGCACAGAGCTGAGAAAAGGGAACAGCAGGCCTTTCCCTAGGAAAAACAGTCTGGATGCTTTGCCTTTGAGGTGCAGTTGTTGGGGCAGACTGGGCACTTTTTGGGCAGCAAGGCTTTTCTGTGGTGGCACATTTTGTCTAGCAGGAATCTTCATTTGGATTGAATTTTCCAGGATGGTTGGACCGGCCATTGCAGCACAGGGCTGAAAAAAGGGAACAGCAGCTCTTTCCACCAGGAAAAATCTCTGGATCCTTTTGCTTCTGCTGCAGTTGGTGGGGCAGCCTGGGCACTTCATGGGCAGCAAGAATTTTCTGTTGTGGCACCTTTTGTGTGGCAAGAATCGTCATTTGGAGTAAATTATTCAGAAGATGGGACAGGCCATTGCAGTGCAGGGCAGAAAAAAGCGAACAGCAGCTCTTTCCCTAAGGAAAAAAAGTCTGGAAGCTTTGGCTTGGAGGTGCAGTTGTTGGGGCAGCCCTGGGCACTTCTTGGGCAGCAAAGAGCTCTCTGTGGTGGCACCTTTTGTCTGGCAGAAATCTTCATTTGGATTCAATTTTTCAGGAGGTGGGACAGGACATTGCAGCACAGGGCTGAAAAAAGGGAACAGCAGGCCTTTCCCTAGGAAAAACAGTCTGGAAGCTTTGGCTTTGAGGTGCATTTGGTGGGGCAGCCTGGGTACTTCTTGGGTAGCAAAATCTTTCTGTAGTGGCACCTTTTGCCTGGCAAGAATCTGCATTTAGAGCAAACTTTTCAGGAGTTGGGACCGGCCATTGCAGCGCAGGGCTGAGAAAAGGGAACAGCAGGCCTTTTCCTAATGAAAAAAACTCTGGAAGCTTTGGCTTGGAGGTGCAGTTGGTGGGGCAGCCGGGGCACTTCTTGGGCAGCAAGACCTTTCTGTGGTGGCACCTTTTGTATGGCAGAAATCTTCATTTGGATTCTATATTTCAGGAGGTGGGACAGGCCATTGCAGCGCAGGGCTGAAAAAGGGAACAGAAGCTCTTTCCCTAAGGAAAAACAGTCTGGAAGCTTTGGCATTGAGTTGCAGTTCGTGGGGCAGCCTGGGCACTTCTTGGGCAGCAAAGAGCTTTCTGTGGTGGCACCTTTTGTCTGGCAGGAATCTTCATTTGGATTCTATTTCTCAGGAGGTGGGACAGGCCATTGCAGCGCAGGGCTGAAAAAAGGGAACAGCATCTTTCCCTAAGGAAAAAAAGTCTGGAAGCTTTGGCTTTGAGGTGTAGTTGTTGGGGCAGACTGGGCACTTCTTGGGAAGGAAGAGTTTTCTGTGGTGGCACGTTTTGTCTGGCAGGAATCTTCATTTGCTTTCAATTTTTAAAAGGTGGGACCGACCATTGCAGGGCAAGGTTAAAAAAAGGGAACAGCAGCTCTTTCCCTAAGGAAAAAAAGTCTGGAAGCTTTGGCTTTGAGGTGTAGTTGTTGAGGCAGACTGGGCACTTCTTGGGCAGCAAAGAGCTTTCTGTGGTGGCAACTTTTGTCTAGCAGGAATCTTCATTTCGATTCAATTTTTCAAAAGGTGGGACCGGTCATTGCAGCACAGGGCAGAAAAAAGGGAACAGCAGCTAATTCCACAGGAAAAAAAGTCTGGATGCTTTCGCTTCTGCTGCAGTTGGTGGGGAGCCTGGGCACTTCTTGGGCAGCCAGGAGCTTTCTGTGGTGGTACCTTTTGTCTGGCAGGAATCTTCATTTGCATTTAAATTTTAGGAGGTGGGACCGGCCATTCCAGCGCAGGGCTGAAAAAAGGGAACAGAAGCTCTTTCCCTAAGGAAAAACAGTCTGGAAACTTTGGCTTTGAGGTGCAGTTGGTGGGGAGCCTGGGCACTTCTTGGGCAGTAAAGAGCTCTCTGTGGTGGCACCTTTTGTCTGGCAGGAATCTTCATTTGGATTCTATTTCTCAGGAGGTGGGACATGCCATTCCAGCGCAGGGTTAAAAAAAGGGAACAGCATCTTTCCCGATAGAAAAACAGTCTGGAAGCTTTGGCTTTGAGGTGCAGTTGGTGGGGCAGACTGGGCACTTCTTGGGCAGCAAGGCTTTTCTGTGGTGGCACCTTTTGTCTGGCAGGAATCTTCATTTGCTTTCAATTTTTCAAAAGGTGGGAGCGGTCATTGCAGCACAGGGCTGAAAAAAGGGAACAGCAGCTCTTTCTACCAGGAAAAAAAGTCTGGAAGCTTTGGCTTCTGCTGCAGTTGGTGGGGCAGCCTGGGCACTTCTTGGGCAGCAAGAGTTTTCTGTGGTGGCACCTTTTGTCTGGCAGCAATCTTTATTTGGAGTAAATTGTTCGGGAGGTGGGACAGGCCATTGCATCGCAGGGCAGAAAAAAGGGATCAGCAGCTCTTTCCATTAGGAAAACAGTCTGGAAGCTTTGGCTTGGAGGTGCTGTTTTTGGGTACCCTGGGCACTTCTTGGGCAGCAAAGAGCTTTCTGTGGTGGCACCCTTTGTCTGGCAGGAATCTTCATTTGCATTTAAATTTCAGGAGGTGGGACAGGCCATTGCAACGCAGGGCTGAAAAAAGGGAACAGCAGCTCTTTCCACCAGGAAAAACAGTGTGGAAGCTTTGGTTTGAGGTCCAGTTGGTGGGGCAGCCTGGGCACATCTTGGGAGGCAAGAGTTTTCTCTGGTGGCACCTTTTGTCTGGCAGCAATCTTTATTTTGGAGTAAATTTTTCAAAAGGTGGGACACGCCATTGCATCGCAGGGCTGAAAAAAGGGAACAGCAGGCCTTTCCCTAGGAAAAACAGTCTGGAAGCTTTGGCTTGGAGGTGAAGTTGTTGGGGCAGACTGGGCATTTCTTGGGCAGCAAAGAGATTTCTGTGGTGGCACCTTT
Organism: Pseudopipra pipra; assembly: GCF_036250125.1. NCBI lineage: Eukaryota > Metazoa > Chordata > Aves > Passeriformes > Pipridae > Pseudopipra > Pseudopipra pipra. The sequence continues at coordinate 57,932 of NW_026990675.1, read as the reverse complement.
TGTCTGGCAGGAATCTTCATTTGCTTTCAATTTTTCAAAAGGTGGGACCGGCCATTGCAGCGCAGGGTTAAAAAAGGGAACAGCATCTTTCCCTAAGGAAAAAAAGTCTGGAAGCTTTGGCTTTGAGGTGCCGTTGGTGGGGCAGCCTGGGCACTTCTTGGGTAGCAAAGAGCTCTCTGTGGTAGAACCTTTTGTCTGGCAGAAATCTGCATTTGGATTCTATATTTCAAAAGGTGGGACAGGCCATTGCAGCACAGAGCTGAGAAAAGGGAACAGCAGGCCTTTCCCTAGGAAAAACAGTCTGGATGCTTTGCCTTTGAGGTGCAGTTGTTGGGGCAGACTGGGCACTTTTTGGGCAGCAAGGCTTTTTCTGTGGTGGCACATTTTGTCTAGCAGGAATCTTCATTTGGATTGAATTTTCCAGGATGGTTGGACCAGCCATTGCAGCACAGGGCTGAAAAAAGGGAACAGCAGCTCTTTCCACCAGGAAAAATCTCTGGATCCTTTTGCTTCTGCTGCAGTTGGTGGGGCAGCCTGGGCACTTCATGGGCAGCAAGAATTTTCTGTGGTGGCACCTTTTGTGTGGCAAGAATCGTCATTTGGAGTAAATTATTCAGAAGATGGGACAGGGCCATTGCAGTGCAGGGCAGAAAAAAGCGAACAGCAGCTCTTTCCCTAAGGAAAAAAAGTCTGGAAGCTTTGGCTTGGAGGTGCAGATGTTGGGGCAGCCTGGGCACTTCTTGGGCAGCAAAGAGCTCTCTGTGGTGGCACCTTTTGTCTGGCAGAAATCTTCATTTGGATTCAATTTTTCAGGAGGTGGGACAGGACATTGCAGCACAGGGCTGAAAAAAGGGAACAGCAGACCTTTCCCTAGGAAAAACAGTCTGGAAGCTTTGGCTTTGAGGTGCATTTGGTGGGGCAGCCTGGGTACTTCTTGGGTAGCAAAAATCTTTCTGTAGTGGCACCTTTTGCCTGGCAAGAATCTGCATTTGGAGCAAACTTTTCAGGAGTTGGGACCGGCCATTGCAGCGCAGGGCTGAGAAAAGGGAACAGCAGGCCTTTTCCTAATGAAAAAAAGTCTGGAAGCTTTGGCTTTGAGGTGCAGTTGGTGGGGCAGCCGGGGCACTTCTTGGGCAGCAAGACCTTTCTGTGGTGGCACCTTTTGTATGGCAGAAATCTTCATTTGGATTCTATATTTCAGGAGGTGGGACAGGCCATTGCAGCACAGGGCTGAGAAAAGGGAACAGCAGCCCTTTCCCTAAGGAAAAAAAGTCGGGAACCTTTGGCTTCAGGTGTAGTTGGTGCAGCCTGGGCACTTCTTGTACAGCAAGAGTTTTCTGTGGTGGCACCTTTTGTCTGGCATCAATCTTCATTTGCCTTCAATTTTTCAAAAGGTGGGACGGGCCATTGCAGCGCAGGGCAGAAAAAAGGGAACAGCAGCTCTTTCCCTAAGGAAAAAAAGTGTGGAACCTTTGCTTTGAGGTGCAGTTATTGGAACAGCCTGGGCACTTCTTGGGCAGCAAAGATCTCTCTGTGGTGGCACTTTTGACTGGCATCAATCTTCATTTGCTTTCAATTTTTTCAGGAGGTGGGACAGGCCATTGCAACGCAGGGCAGAAAAAAAGGGAACAGCAGCTCATTCCACCATGAAAAAAAGTCTGGAAGCTTTGGCTGGGAGGTGCAGTTGTTGGGGCAGCCTGGGCACTTCTTGGGCAGCAAAGAGATTTCTGCGGTGGCACCTTCTGTCAGGCAGGAATCTTCATCTGGAGCAAATTTTTCAGGAGGTGGGACCGGCCATTGCAGCGCAGGGCTGAAAAAAGGGAACAGCACCTCTATCCCTAAGGAAAAAAGTCTGGAAGCTTTGGCTTGGAGGTGCAGTTGGTGGGGCAGCCTGGGCACTTCTTGGGCAGCAAAGAGCTCTCTGTGGTGGCACCTTTTGTCTGGCAGAAATCTTCATTTGGATTCTATTTCTCAGGAGGTGGGACAGGCCATTGCAGCGCAGGGCTGAAAAAAGGGAACAGCATCTTTCCCTAAGGAAAAAAAAGTCTGGAAGCTTTGGCTTTGAGGTGTAGTTGTTGGGGCAGACTGGGCACTTCTTGGGAAGGAAGAGTTTTCTGTGGTGACACGTTTTGTCTGGCAGGAATCTTCATTTGCTTTCAATTTTTTAAAAGGTGGGACCGACCATTGCAGGGCAAGGTTAAAAAAAAGGGAACAGCAGCTCTTTCCCGAAGGAAAAAAAGTCTGGAAGCTTTGGCTTTTAGGTGTAGTTGTTGAGGCAGACTGGGCACTTCTTGGGCAGCAAAGAGCTTTCTGTGGTGGCACCTTTTGTCTAGCAGGAATCTTCATTTGGATTCAATTTTTCAAAAGGTGGGACCGGCCATTGCAGCGCAGGGCAGAAAAAAGGGAACAGCAGCTAATTCACCAGGAAAAAAAGTCTGGATGCTTTCGCTTCTGCTGCAGTTGGTGGGGAGCCTGGGCACTTCTTGGGCAGCCAGGAGCTTTCTGTGGTGGTACCTTTTGTCTGGCAGGAATCTTCATTTGCATTTAAATTTTAGGAGGTGGGACCGGCCATTCCAGCGCAGGGCTGAAAAAAGGGAACAGCATCTTTCCCGAAGGAAAAACAGTCTGGAAGCTTTGGCTTTGAGGTGCAGTTGGTGGGGCAGACTGGGCACTTCTTGGGCAGCAAGGCTTTTCTGTGGGTGGCACCTTTTGTCTGGCAGGAATCTTCATTTGCTTTCAATTTTTCAAAAGGTGGGAGCGGTCATTGCAGCACAGGGCTGAAAAAAGGGAACAGCAGCTCTTTCCACCAGGAAAAAAAAGTCTGGAAGCTTTGGCTTCTGCTGCAGTTGGTGGGGCAGCCTGGGCACTTCTTGGGCAGCAAGAGTTTTCTGTGGTGGCACCTTTTGTCTGGCAGCAATCTTTATTTGGAGTAAATTGTTCAGGAGGTGGGACAGGCCATTGCATCGCAGGGCAGAAAAAAGGGATCAGCAGCTCTTTCCATTAGGAAAAACAGTCTGGAAGCTTTGGCTTGGAGGTGCTGTTTTTGGGGTAGCCTGGGCACTTCTTGGGCAGCAAAGAGCTTTCTGTGGTGGCACCTTTTTTCTGGCAGGAATCTTCATTTGCATTTAAATTTCAGGAGGTGGGACAGGCCATTGCAACGCAGGGCTGAAAAAAGGGAACAGCAGCTCTTTCCACCAGGAAAAACAGTGTGGAAGCTTTGGGTTTGAGGTCCAGTTGGTGGGGCAGCCTGGGCACATCTTGGGAGGCAAGAGTTTTCTCTGGTGGCACCTTTTGTCTGGCAGCAATCTTTATTTGGAGTAAATTTTTCAAAAGGTGGGACACGCCATTGCATCGCAGGGCTGAAAAAAGGGAACAGCAGGCCTTTCCCTAGGAAAAACAGTCTGGAAGCTTTGGCTTGGAGGTGAAGTTGTTGGGGCAGACTGGGCATTTCTTGGGCAGCAAAGAGATTTCTGTGGTGGCACCTTTTGTCTGGCAGGAATCTTCATTTGCTTTCAATTTTTCAAAAGGTGGGACCGGCCATTGCAGCGCAGGGTTAAAAAAAGGGAACAGCATCTTTCCCTAAGGAAAAAAAGTCTGGAAGCTTTGGCTTTGAGGTGCAGTTGGTGGGGCAGCCTGGGCACTTCTTGGGCAGGAAAAGCGCTCTGTGGTGGCACCTTTTGTCTGGCAGGAATCTTCATTTGGATTCTATTTTTCAGGAGGTGGGACATGCCATTGCAGCGCAGGGTTAAAAGAAGGGAACAGCATCTTTCCCGAAGGAAAAACAGTCTGGAAGCTTTGGCTTTGAGGTGCAGTTGGTGGGGCAGACTGGGCACTTCTTGGGCAGCAAGAGTTTTCTGTGGTGGCACCTTTTGTCTGGCAGGAATCTTCATTTGCTTTCAATTTTTCAAAAGGTGGGAGCGGTCATTGCAGCACAGGGCTGAAAAAAGGGAACAGCAGCTCTTTCCACCAGGAAAAAAAGTCTGGAAGCTTTGGCTTCTGCTGCTGTTGGTGGGGCAGCCTGGGCACTTCTTGGGCAGCAAGAGTTTTCTGTGGTGGCACCTTTTGTCTGGCAGCAATCTTTATTTGGAGTAAATTGTTCAGGAGGTGGGACAGGCCGTTGCATCGCAGGGCACAAAAAAGGGAAGAGAAGCTCTTTCCATTAGGAAAAAAAGTCTGGAAGCTTTGGCTTGGAGGTACAGTTGGTAGGGCAGCCTGGGCACTTCTTGGGCAGCCAGGAGCTTTCTGTGGTGGCACCTTTTTTCTGGCAGGAATCTTCATTTGCATTTAAATTTCAGGAGGTGGGACCGGCCATTCCAGCGCAGGGCTGAAAAAAGGTAACAGAAGCTCTTTCCCTAGGAAAAACAGTCTGGAAGCTTTGGCTTTGAGGTGTAGTTGTTAGGGCAGCCTGGGCACTTCTTGGGCAGCAAAGAGCTTTCTGTGGGGGCACCTTTTGTCTGGCACGAATCTTCATTTAGATTCAATTTTTCAGGAGGTGGGACAGGATATTGCAGAGCAGGGCTGAAAAAAGGGAACAGCAGCTAATTCCACCAGGAAAAAAAGTCTGGATGCTTTCGCTTCTGCTGCAGTTGGTGGGGCAGCCTGGGCACTTCTTGGGCAGCCAGGAGCTTTCTGTGGTGGCACCTTTTGTCTGGCACGAATCTTCATTTGGATTCAATTTTTCAGGAGGTGGGACAGGATAATGCAGAGCAGAGTTGAAAAAAGGGAACAGCAGCTCTTTCCCTAAGGAAAAAAGTCTGGAAGCTTTGGATTGGAGGTGCAGTAGCTGGGTCAGCCTGGGCACTTTTTGGGCAGCAAGAGTTTTCTGTTGTGGCACCTTTTGTATGGCAGAAATCTTCATTTGGATTCGATTTTTCAGGAGGTGGGACAGGTCATTGCAGCATAGGGCTGAAAAAGTGAACAGCAGGCCTTTCCCTAGGAAAAACAGTCTGGAAGCTTTGGCTTGGCGGTGCAGTTGTTGTGGCAGCCTGGGCACCTCTTGGGCAGCAAAGAGCTTTCTGTGGGGGCACCTTTTGTATGGCAGCAATCTTCATTTGGATTCTATTTCTCAGGAGGTGGGACAGGATAATGCAGCATAGGGCTGAAAAAAGGGAACAGAAGCTCTTTCCCTAATGAAAAAAAGGCTGGAAGCTTTGGCTTGGAGGTGCAGTTGGTGGGGCAGACTGGGCACTTCTTGGGCAGCAAAGATCTTTCTGTAGTGGCACCTTTTGTCTGGCAGCAATCTTCATTTGGATTCAATTTTTCAGGAGGTGGGACAGGTCATTGCAGCATAGGGCTGAAAAAAGGGAACAGCAGGCCTTTCCCTAGGAAAAACAGTCTGGAAGCTTTGGCTTGGAGGTGCAGTTGGTGGGGCAGCCTGGACACTTCTTGGGCAGCAAAGAGCTTTCTGTGGTGGCACCTTTTGTCTGGCAGGAATCTTCATTTGCTTTCAATTTTTTAAAAGGTGGGACCGGCCATTGCAACGCAGGGCAGAAAAAAGGGAACAGAAGCTCTTTCCCTAAGGAAAAAAAGTCTGGAAGCTTTGGCTTGGAGGTGCAGTTGGTGGGGCAGCCTGGGCACTTCTTGGGCAGCCAGGAGCTTTCTGTGGTCGTACCTTTTTTCTGGCAGGAATCTTCATTTGCATTTAAATTTCAGGAGGTGGGACCGGCCATTCCAGCGCAGGGCTGAAAAAGGGGAACAGAAGCTCTTTCCCTAGGAAAAACAGTCTGGAAGCTTTGGCTTTGAGGTGTAGTTGTTGGGGCAGCCTGGGCACTTCTTGGGCAGCAAAGAGCTTTCTGTGGTGGCACCTTTTGTCTGGCAGCAATCGTCATTTGGATTCTATTTCTCAGGAGGTGGGACAGGCCATTGCAGCTCAGGGCTGAAAAAAGGGAAAACCATCTTTCCCTAAGGAAAAAAAGCCTGGAAGCATTGGCTTTGAGGTGTAGTTGTTGGGGCAGACTGGGCACTTCTTGGGCAGCAAAGAGTTTTCTGTGGTGGCACCTTTTGTCTGGCAGCAATCTTTATTTGGAGTAAATTGTTCAGGAGGTGGGACAGCCCATTGCATCGCAGGGCAGAAAAAAGGGATCAGCAGCTCTTTCCATTAGGAAAAACAGTCTGGAAGCTTTGGCTTGGCGGTGCAGTTGTTGTGGCAGCCTGGGCACCTCTTGGGCAGCAAAGAGCTTTCTGTGGGGGCACCTTTTGTATGGCAGCAATCTTCATTTGGATTCTATTTCTCAGGAGGTGGGACAGGATAATGCAGCATAGGGCTGAAAAAAGGGAACAGAAGCTCTTTCCCTAATGAAAAAAAGGGTGGAAGCTTTGGCTTGGAGGTGCAGTTGGTGGGGCAGACTGGGCACTTCTTGGGCAGCAAAGATCTTTCTGTAGTGGCACCTTTTGTCTGGCAGCAATCTTCATTTGGATTCAATTTTTCAGGAGGTGGGACAGGTCATTGCAGCATAGGGCTGAAAAAAGGGAACAGCAGGCCTTTCCCTAGGAAAAACAGTCTGGAAGCTTTGGCTTGGAGGTGCAGTTGGTGGGGCAGCCTGGGCACTTCTTGGGCAGCAAAGAGCTTTCTGTGGTGGCACCTTTTGTCTGGCAGGAATCTTCATTTGCTTTCAATTTTTTAAAAGGTGGGACCGGCCATTGCAACGCAGGGCAGAAAAAAGGGAACAGCAGCTCTTTCCCTAAGGAAAAAAAGTCTGGAAGCTTTGGCTTGGAGGTGCAGTTGGTGGGGCAGCCTGGGCACTTCTTGGGCAGCCAGGAGCTTTCTGTGGTCGTACCTTTTTTCTGGCAGGAATCTTCATTTGCATTTAAATTTCAGGAGGTGGGACCGGCCATTCCAGCGCAGGGCTGAAAAAGGGGAACAGAAGCTCTTTCCCTAGGAAAAACAGTCTGGAAGCTTTGGCTTTGAGGTGTAGTTGTTGGGGCAGCCTGGGCACTTCTTGGGCAGCAAAGAGCTTTCTGTGGTGGCACCTTTTGTCTGGCAGCAATCGTCATTTGGATTCTATTTCTCAGGAGGTGGGACAGGCCATTGCAGCTCAGGGCTGAAAAAAGGGAAAACCATCTTTCCCTAAGGAAAAAAAGCCTGGAAGCATTGGCTTTGAGGTGTAGTTGTTGGGGCAGACTGGGCACTTCTTGGGCAGCAAAGAGTTTTCTGTGGTGGCACCTTTTGTCTGGCAGCAATCTTTATTTGGAGTAAATTGTTCAGGAGGTGGGACAGCCCATTGCATCGCAGGGCAGAAAAAAGGGATCAGCAGCTCTTTCCATTAGGAAAAACAGTCTGGAAGCTTTGGCTTGGCGGTGCAGTTGTTGTGGCAGCCTGGGCACCTCTTGGGCAGCAAAGAGCTTTCTGTGGGGGCACCTTTTGTATGGCAGCAATCTTCATTTGGATTCTATTTCTCAGGAGGTGGGACAGGATAATGCAGCATAGGGCTGAAAAAAGGGAACAGAAGCTCTTTCCCTAATGAAAAAAAGGGTGGAAGCTTTGGCTTGGAGGTGCAGTTGGTGGGGCAGACTGGGCACTTCTTGGGCAGCAAAGATCTTTCTGTAGTGGCACCTTTTGTCTGGCAGCAATCTTCATTTGGATTCAATTTTTCAGGAGGTGGGACAGGTCATTGCAGCATAGGGCTGAAAAAAGGGAACAGCAGGCCTTTCCCTAGGAAAAACAGTCTGGAAGCTTTGGCTTGGAGGTGCAGTTGGTGGGGCAGCCTGGGCACTTCTTGGGCAGCAAAGAGCTTTCTGTGGTGGCACCTTTTGTCTGGCAGGAATCTTCATTTGCTTTCAATTTTTTAAAAGGTGGGACCGGCCATTGCAACGCAGGGCAGAAAAAAGGGAACAGCAGCTCTTTCCCTAAGGAAAAAAAGTCTGGAAGCTTTGGCTTGGAGGTGCAGTTGGTGGGGCAGCCTGGGCACTTCTTGGGCAGCCAGGAGCTTTCTGTGGTCGTACCTTTTTTCTGGCAGGAATCTTCATTTGCATTTAAATTTCAGGAGGTGGGACCGGCCATTCCAGCGCAGGGCTGAAAAAGGGGAACAGAAGCTCTTTCCCTAGGAAAAACAGTCTGGAAGCTTTGGCTTTGAGGTGTAGTTGTTGGGGCAGCCTGGGCACTTCTTGGGCAGCAAAGAGCTTTCTGTGGTGGCACCTTTTGTCTGGCAGCAATCGTCATTTGGATTCTATTTCTCAGGAGGTGGGACAGGCCATTGCAGCGCAGGGCTGAAAAAAGGGAAAACCATCTTTCCCTAAGGAAAAAAAGCCTGGAAGCATTGGCTTTGAGGTGTAGTTGTTGGGGCAGACTGGGCACTTCTTGGGCAGCAAAGAGTTTTCTGTGGTGGCACCTTTTGTCTGGCAGCAATCTTTATTTGGAGTAAATTGTTCAGGAGGTGGGACAGCCCATTGCATCGCAGGGCAGAAAAAAGGGATCAGCAGCTCTTTCCATTAGGAAAAACAGTCTGGAAGCTTTGGCTTGGCGGTGCAGTTGTTGTGGCAGCCTGGGCACCTCTTGGGCAGCAAAGAGCTTTCTGTGGGGGCACCTTTTGTATGGCAGCAATCTTCATTTGGATTCTATTTCTCAGGAGGTGGGACAGGATAATGCAGCATAGGGCTGAAAAAAGGGAACAGAAGCTCTTTCCCTAATGAAAAACAGTCTGGAAGCTTTGGCTTGGAGGTGCTGTTTTTGGGGTAGCCTGGGCACTTCTTGGGCAGCAAAGAGCTTTCTGTGGTGGCAACTTTTGTCTAGCAGGAATCTTCATTTGGATTCAATTTTTCAAAAGGTGGGACCGGTCATTGCAGCACAGGGCAGAAAAAAGGGAACAGCAGCTAATTCCACCAGGAAAAAAAGTCTGGAAGCTTTCGCTTCTGCTGCAGTTGGTGGGGAGCCTGGGCACTTCTTGGGCAGCCAGGAGCTTTCTGTGGTGGTACCTTTTGTCTGGCAGGAATCTTCATTTGCTTTCAATTTTTCAAAAGGTGGGAGCGGTCATTGCAGCACAGGGCTGAAAAAAGGGAACAGCAGCTCTTTCCACCAGGAAAAAAAGTCTGGAAGCTTTGGCTTCTGCTGCAGTTGGTGGGGCAGCCTGGGCACTTCTTGGGCAGCAAGAGTTTTCTGTGGTGGCACCTTTTGTCTGGCAGCAATCTTTATTTGGAGTAAATTGTTCAGGAGGTGGGACAGGCCGTTGCATCGCAGGGCAGAAAAAAGGGAACAGAAGCTCTTTCCATTAGGAAAAAAAGTCTGGAAGCTTTGGCTTGGAGGTGCAGTTGGTGGGGCAGCCTGGGCACTTCTTGGGCAGCCAGGAGCTTTCTGTGGTGGCACCTTTTTTCTGGCAGGAATCTTCATTTGCATTTAAATTTCAGGAGGTGGGACCGGCCATTCCAGCGCAGGGCTGAAAAAATGAAACAGCAGCTCTTTCCCTAAGGAAAACACGTCTGGAAGCTTTGGCTTGGAGGTGCAGTTGGTGGGGCAGCCTGGGCACTTCTTGGGAAGCCAGGAGCTTTCTGTGGTGGTACCTTTTTTCTGGCCGGAATCTTCATTTGCATTTAAATTTCAGGAGGTGGGACAGGCCATGCCAGCGCAGGGCTGAAAAAAGGGAACAGAAGCTCTTTCCCTAAGGAAAAACAGTCTGGAAGCTTTGGCTTTGAGTTGCAGTTCGTGGGGCAGCCTGGGCACTTCTTGGGCAGCAAAGAGCTTTCTGTGGTGGCACCTTTTGTCTGGCAGGAATCTTCATTTGGATTCTATTTCTCAGGAGGTGGGACAGGCCATTGCAGCGCAGGGCTGAAAAAAGGGAACAGCATCTTTCCCTAAGGAAAAAAAGTCTGGAAGCTTTGGCTTTGAGGTGTAGTTGTTGGGGCAGACTGGGCACTTCTTGGGAAGGAACAGTTTTCTGTGGTGGCACGTTTTGTCTGGCAGGAATCTTCATTTGCTTTCAATTTTTTAAAAGGTGGGACCGACCATTGCAGGGCAAGGTTAAAAAAAGGGAACAGCAGCTCTTTCCACCAGGAAAAAAAGTCTGGAAGCTTTGGCTTTGAGGTGTAGTTGTTGAGGCAGACTGGGCACTTCTTGGGCAGCAAAGAGCTTTCTGTGGTGGCAACTTTTGTCTAGCAGGAATCTTCATTTCGATTCAATTTTTCAAAAGGTGGGACCGGTCATTGCAGCACAGGGCAGAAAAAAGGGAACAGCAGCTAATTCCACCAGGAAAAAAAGTCTGGATGCTTTCGCTTCTGCTGCAGTTGGTGGGGAGCCTGGGCACTTCTTGGGCAGCCAGGAGCTTTCTGTGGTGGTACCTTTTGTCTGGCAGGAATCTTCATTTGCATTTAAATTTTAGGAGGTGGGACCGGCCATTCCAGCGCAGGGCTGAAAAAAGGGAACAGAAGCTCTTTCCCTAAGGAAAAACAGTCTGGAAACTTTGGCTTTGAGGTGCAGTTGGTGGGGAGCCTGGGCACTTCTTGGGCAGTAAAGAGCTCTCTGTGGTGGCACCTTTTGTCTGGCAGGAATCTTCATTTGGATTCTATTTCTCAGGAGGTGGGACATGCCATTCCAGCGCAGGGTTAAAAAAAGGGAACAGCATCTTTCCCGATAGAAAAACAGTCTGGAAGCTTTGGCTTTGAGGTGCAGTTGGTGGGGCAGACTGGGCACTTCTTGGGCAGCAAGGCTTTTCTGTGGTGGCACCTTTTGTCTGGCAGGAATCTTCATTTGCTTTCAATTTTTCAAAAGGTGGGAGCGGTCATTGCAGCACAGGGCTGAAAAAAGGGAACAGCAGCTCTTTCTACCAGGAAAAAAAGTCTGGAAGCTTTGGCTTCTGCTGCAGTTGGTGGGGCAGCCTGGGCACTTCTTGGGCAGCAAGAGTTTTCTGTGGTGGCACCTTTTGTCTGGCAGCAATCTTTATTTGGAGTAAATTGTTCGGGAGGTGGGACAGGCCATTGCATCGCAGGGCAGAAAAAAGGGATCAGCAGCTCTTTCCATTAGGAAAACAGTCTGGAAGCTTTGGCTTGGAGGTGCTGTTTTTGGGGTACCCTGGGCACTTCTTGGGCAGCAAAGAGCTTTCTGTGGTGGCACCCTTTGTCTGGCAGGAATCTTCATTTGCATTTAAATTTCAGGAGGTGGGACAGGCCATTGCAACGCAGGGCTGAAAAAAGGGAACAGCAGCTCTTTCCACCAGGAAAAACAGTGTGGAAGCTTTGGGTTTGAGGTCCAGTTGGTGGGGCAGCCTGGGCACATCTTGGGAGGCAAGAGTTTTCTCTGGTGGCACCTTTTGTCTGGCAGCAATCTTTATTTGGAGTAAATTTTTCAAAAGGTGGGACACGCCATTGCATCGCAGGGCTGAAAAAAGGGAACAGCAGGCCTTTCCCTAGGAAAAACAGTCTGGAAGCTTTGGCTTGGAGGTGAAGTTGTTGGGGCAGACTGGGCATTTCTTGGGCAGCAAAGAGATTTCTGTGGTGGCACCTTTTGTCTGGCAGGAATCTTCATTTGCTTTCAATTTTTCAAAAGGTGGGACCGGCCATTGCAGCGCAGGGTTAAAAAAAGGGAACAGCATCTTTCCCTAAGGAAAAAAAGTCTGGAAGCTTTGGCTTTGAGGTGCCGTTGGTGGGGCAGCCTGGGCACTTCTTGGGTAGCAAAGAGCTCTCTGTGGTAGAACCTTTTGTCTGGCAGAAATCTGCATTTGGATTCTATATTTCAAAAGGTGGGACAGGCCATTGCAGCACAGAGCTGAGAAAAGGGAACAGCAGGCCTTTCCCTAGGAAAAACAGTCTGGATGCTTTGCCTTTGAGGTGCAGTTGTTGGGGCAGACTGGGCACTTTTTGGGCAGCAAGGCTTTTCTGTGGTGGCACATTTTGTCTAGCAGGAATCTTCATTTGGATTGAATTTTCCAGGATGGTTGGACCGGCCATTGCAGCACAGGGCTGAAAAAAGGGAACAGCAGCTCTTTCCACCAGGAAAAATCTCTGGATCCTTTTGCTTCTGCTGCAGTTGGTGGGGCAGCCTGGGCACTTCATGGGCAGCAAGAATTTTCTGTTGTGGCACCTTTTGTGTGGCAAGAATCGTCATTTGGAGTAAATTATTCAGAAGATGGGACAGGCCATTGCAGTGCAGGGCAGAAAAAAGCGAACAGCAGCTCTTTCCCTAAGGAAAAAAAGTCTGGAAGCTTTGGCTTGGAGGTGCAGTTGGTGGGGCAGCCTGGGCACTTCTTGGGCAGCAAAGAGCTCTCTGTGGTGGCACCTTTTGTCTGGCAGAAATCTTCATTTGGATTCAATTTTTCAGGAGGTGGGACAGGACATTGCAGCACAGGGCTGAAAAAAGGGAACAGCAGGCCTTTCCCTAGGAAAAACAGTCTGGAAGCTTTGGCTTTGAGGTGCATTTGGTGGGGCAGCCTGGGTACTTCTTGGGTAGCAAAAATCTTTCTGTAGTGGCACCTTTTGCCTGGCAAGAATCTGCATTTGGAGCAAACTTTTCAGGAGTTGGGACCGGCCATTGCAGCGCAGGGCTGAGAAAAGGGAACAGCAGGCCTTTTCCTAATGAAAAAAACTCTGGAAGCTTTGGCTTTGAGGTGCAGTTGGTGGGGCAGCCGGGGCACTTCTTGGGCAGCAAGACCTTTCTGTGGTGGCACCTTTTGTATGGCAGAAATCTTCATTTGGATTCTATATTTCAGGAGGTGGGACAGGCCATTGCAGCACAGGGCTGAGAAAAGGGAACAGCAGCCCTTTCCCTAAGGAAAAAAAGTCTGGAACCTTTGGCTTCAGGTGTAGTTGGTGCAGCCTGGGCACTTCTTGTACAGCAAGAGTTTTCTGTGGTAGAACCTTTTGTCTGGCATCAATCTTCATTTGCCTTCAACTTTTCAAAAGGTGGGACGGGCCATTGCAGCGCAGGGCAGAAAAAAGGGAACAGCAGCTCTTTCCCTAAGGAAAAAAAGTGTGGAACCTTTGGCTTTGAGGTGCAGTTATTGGAACAGCCTGGGCACTTCTTCGGCAGCAAAGAGCTCTCTGTGGTGGCACTTTTGACTGGCATCAATCTTCATTTGGATTCTATATTTCAGGAGGTGGGACAGGCCATTGCAGCACAGGGCTGAGAAAAGGGAACAGCAGCTCACTCCACCACGAAAAAAAGTCTGGAAGCTTTGGCTGGGAGGTGCAGTTGTTGGGGCAGCCTGGGCACTTCTTGGGCAGCAAAGAGATTTCTGTGGTGGCACCTTCTGTCTGGCAGGAATCTTCATCTGGAGCAAATTTTTCAGGAGGTGGGACCGGCCATTGCAGCGCAGGGCTGAAAAAAGGGAACAGCACCTCTATCCCTAAGGAAAAAAGTCTGGAAGCTTTGGCTTGGAGGTGCAGTTGGTGGGGCAGCCTGGGCACTTCTTGGACAGTACGAGTTTTCTGTGGTGGCACCTTTTGTCTGGTAGAAATCTTCATTTGGATTCTATTTCTCAGGAGGTGGGACAGGTCATTGCAGCATAGGGCTGAAAAAAGGGAACAGCAGCTCTTTCCCTAAGGAAAACAAGTCTGGAAGCTTTGGCTTGGAGGTGCAGTTGGTGGGGCAGCCTGGGCACTTCTTGGGAAGCCAGGAGCTTTCTGTGGTGGTACCTTTTTTCTGGCCGGAATCTTCATTTGCATTTAAATTTCAGGAGGTGGGACAGGCCATTGCAGCGCAGGGCTGAAAAAAGGGAACAGAAGCTCTTTCCCTAAGGAAAAACAGTCTGGAAGCTTTGGCTTTGAGTTGCAGTTCGTGGGGCAGCCTGGGCACTTCTTGGGCAGCAAAGAGCTTTCTGTGGTGGCACCTTTTGTCTGGCAGGAATCTTCATTTGGAATCTATTTCTCAGGAGGTGGGACAGGCCATTGCAGCGCAGGGCTGAAAAAAGGGAACAGCATCTTTCCCTAAGGAAAAAAAGTCTGGAAGCTTTGGCTTTGAGGTGTAGTTGTTGGGGCAGACTGGGCACTTCTTGGGAAGGAAGAGTTTTCTGTGGTGGCACGTTTTGTCTGGCAGGAATCTTCATTTGCTTTCAATTTTTTAAAAGGTGGGACCGACCATTGCAGGGCAAGGTTAAAAAAAGGGAACAGCAGCTCTTTCCACCAGGAAAAAAAGTCTGGAAGCTTTGGCTTTGAGGTGTAGTTGTTGAGGCAGACTGGGCACTTCTTGGGCAGCAAAGAGCTTTCTGTGGTGGCAACTTTTGTCTAGCAGGAATCTTCATTTGGATTCAATTTTTCAAAAGGTGGGACCGGTCATTGCAGCACAGGGCAGAAAAAAGGGAACAGCAGCTAATTCCACCAGGAAAAAAAGTCTGGATGCTTTCGCTTCTGCTGCAGTTGGTGGGGAGCCTGGGCACTTCTTGGGCAGCCAGGAGCTTTCTGTGGTGGTACCTTTTGTCTGGTAGGAATCTTCATTTGCATTTAAATTTTAGGAGGTGGGACCGGCCATTCCAGCGCAGGGCTGAAAAAAGGGAACAGAAGCTCTTTCCCTAAGGAAAAACAGTCTGGAAACTTTGGCTTTGAGGTGCAGTTGGTGGGGCAGCCTGGGCACTTCTTGGGCAGTAAAGAGCTCTCTGTGGTGGCACCTTTTGTCTGGCAGGAATCTTCATTTGGATTCTATTTCTCAGGAGGTGGGACATGCCATTGCAGCGCAGGGTTAAAAGAAGGGAACAGCATCTTTCCCGAAGGAAAAACAGTCTGGAAGCTTTGGCTTTGAGGTGCAGTTGGTGGGGCAGCCTGGGCACTTCTTGGGCAGCAAGAGTTTTCTGTGGTGGCACCTTTTGTCTGGCAGCAATCTTTATTTGGAGTAAATTGTTCAGGAGGTGGGACAGGCCGTTGCATCGCAGGGCACAAAAAAGGGAACAGCAGGCCTTTCCATTAGGAAAAACAGTCTGGAAGCTTTGGCTTGGAGGTACAGTTGGTAGGGCAGCCTGGGCACTTCTTGGGCAGCCAGGAGCTTTCTGTGGTGGCACCTTTTTTCTGGCAGCAATCTTCATTTGCATTTAAATTTCAGGAGGTGGGACCGGCCATTCCAGCGCAGGGCTGAAAAAAGGTAACAGAAGCTCTTTCCCTAGGAAAAACAGTCTGGAAGCTTTGGCTTTGAGGTGTAGTTGTTAGGGCAGCCTGGGCACTTCTTGGGCAGCAAAGAGCTTTCTGTGGGGGCACCTTTTGTCTGGCACGAATCTTCATTTAGATTCAATTTTTCAGGAGGTGGGACAGGATATTGCAGAGCAGGGCTGAAAAAAGGGAACAGCAGCTAATTCCACCAGGAAAAAAAGTCTGGATGCTTTCGCTTCTGCTGCAGTTGGTGGGGCAGCCTGGGCACTTCTTGGGCAGCCAGGAGCTTTCTGTGGTGGCACCTTTTGTCTGGCACGAATCTTCATTTGGATTCAATTTTTCAGGAGGTGGGACAGGATAATGCAGAGCAGAGTTGAAAAAAGGGAACAGCAGCTCTTTCCCTAAGGAAAAAAGTCTGGAAGCTTTGGATTGGAGGTGCAGTAGCTGGGTCAGCCTGGGCACTTTTTGGGCAGCAAGAGTTTTCTGTTGTGGCACCTTTTGTATGGCAGAAATCTTCATTTGGATTCGATTTTTCAGGAGGTGGGACAGGTCATTGCAGCATAGGGCTGAAAAAAGTGAACAGCAGGCCTTTCCCTAGGAAAAACAGTCTGGAAGCTTTGGCTTGGCGGTGCAGTTGTTGTGGCAGCCTGGGCACCTCTTGGGCAGCAAAGAGCTTTCTGTGGGGGCACCTTTTGTATGGCAGCAATCTTCATTTGGATTCTATTTCTCAGGAGGTGGGACAGGATAATGCAGCATAGGGCTGAAAAAAGGGAACAGAAGCTCTTTCCCTAATGAAAAAAAGGCTGGAAGCTTTGGCTTGGAGGTGCAGTTGGTGGGGCAGACTGGGCACTTCTTGGGCAGCAAAGATCTTTCTGTAGTGGCACCTTTTGTCTGGCAGCAATCTTCATTTGGATTCAATTTTTCAGGAGGTGGGACAGGTCATTGCAGCATAGGGCTGAAAAAAGGGAACAGCAGGCCTTTCCCTAGGAAAAACAGTCTGGAAGCTTTGGCTTGGAGGTGCAGTTGGTGGGGCAGCCTGTGCACTTCTTGGGCAGCAAAGAGCTTTCTGTGGTGGCACCTTTTGTCTGGCAGGAATCTTCATTTGCTTTCAATTTTTTAAAAGGTGGGACCGGCCATTGCAACGCAGGGCAGAAAAAAGGGAACAGAAGCTCTTTCCCTAAGGAAAAAAAGTCTGGAAGCTTTGGCTTGGAGGTGCAGTTGGTGGGGCAGCCTGGGCACTTCTTGGGCAGCCAGGAGCTTTCTGTGGTCGTACCTTTTTTCTGGCAGGAATCTTCATTTGCATTTAAATTTCAGGAGGTGGGACCGGCCATTCCAGCGCAGGGCTGAAAAAGGGGAACAGAAGCTCTTTCCCTAGGAAAAACAGTCTGGAAGCTTTGGCTTGGAGGTGCAGTTGGTGGGGCAGCCTGGGCACTTCTTGGGCAGCAAAGAGCTTTCTGTGGTGGCACCCTTTGTCTGGCAGGAATCTTCATTTGCATTTAAATTTCAGGAGGTGGGACAGGCCATTGCAACGCAGGGCTGAAAAAAGGGAACAGCAGCTCTTTCCACCAGGAAAAACAGTGTGGAAGCTTTGGGTTTGAGGTCCAGTTGGTGGGGCAGCCTGGGCACATCTTGGGAGGCAAGAGTTTTCTCTTGTGGCACCTTTTGTCTGGCAGCAATCTTTATTTGGAGTAAATTGTTCAAAAGGTGGGACACGCCATTGCATCGCAGGGCTGAAAAAAGGGAACAGCAGGCCTTTCCCTAGGAAAAACAGTCTGGAAGCTTTGGCTTGGAGGTGAAGTTGTTGGGGCAGACTGGGCATTTCTTGGGCAGCAAAGAGATTTCTGTGGTGGCACCTTTTGTCTGGCAGGAATCTTCATTTGCTTTCAATTTTTCAAAAGGTGGGACCGGCCATTGCAGCGCAGGGTTAAAAAAAGGGAACAGCATCTTTCCCTAAGGAAAAAAAGTCTGGAAGCTTTGGCTTTGAGGTGCCGTTGGTGGGGCAGCCTGGGCACTTCTTGGGTAGCAAAGAGCTCTCTGTGGTAGAACCTTTTGTCTGGCAGAAATCTGCATTTGGATTCTATATTTCAAAAGGTGGGACAGGCCATTGCAGCACAGAGCTGAGAAAAGGGAACAGCAGGCCTTTCCCTAGGAAAAACAGTCTGGATGCTTTGCCTTTGAGGTGCAGTTGTTGGGGCAGACTGGGCACTTTTTGGGCAGCAAGGCTTTTCTGTGGTGGCACATTTTGTCTAGCAGGAATCTTCATTTGGATTGAATTTTCCAGGATGGTTGGACCGGCCATTGCAGCACAGGGCTGAAAAAAGGGAACAGCAGCTCTTTCCACCAGGAAAAATCTCTGGATCCTTTTGCTTCTGCTGCAGTTGGTGGGGCAGCCTGGGCACTTCATGGGCAGCAAGAATTTTCTGTTGTGGCACCTTTTGTGTGGCAAGAATCGTCATTTGGAGTAAATTATTCAGAAGATGGGACAGGCCATTGCAGTGCAGGGCAGAAAAAAGCGAACAGCAGCTCTTTCCCTAAGGAAAAAAAGTCTGGAAGCTTTGGCTTGGAGGTGCAGTTGTTGGGGCAGCCTGGGCACTTCTTGGGCAGCAAAGAGCTCTCTGTGGTGGCACCTTTTGTCTGGCAGAAATCTTCATTTGGATTCAATTTTTCAGGAGGTGGGACAGGACATTGCAGCACAGGGCTGAAAAAAGGGAACAGCAGGCCTTTCCCTAGGAAAAACAGTCTGGAAGCTTTGGCTTTGAGGTGCATTTGGTGGGGCAGCCTGGGTACTTCTTGGGTAGCAAAAATCTTTCTGTAGTGGCACCTTTTGCCTGGCAAGAATCTGCATTTGGAGCAAACTTTTCAGGAGTTGGGACCGGCCATTGCAGCGCAGGGCTGAGAAAAGGGAACAGCAGGCCTTTTCCTAATGAAAAAAACTCTGGAAGCTTTGGCTTTGAGGTGCAGTTGGTGGGGCAGCCGGGGCACTTCTTGGGCAGCAAGACCTTTCTGTGGTGGCACCTTTTGTATGGTAGAAATCTTCATTTGGATTCTATATTTCAGGAGGTGGGACAGGCCATTGCAGCACAGGGCTGAGAAAAGGGAACAGCAGCCCTTTCCCTAAGGAAAAAAAGTCTGGAAATTTTGGCTTCAGGTGTAGTTGGTGCAGCCTGGGCACTTCTTGTACAGCAAGAGTTTTCTGTGGTGCCACCTTCTGTCTGGCAGGAATCTTCATCTGGAGCAAATTTTTCAGGAGGTGGGACCGGCCATTGCAGCGCAGGGCTGAAAAAAGGGAACAGCACCTCTATCCCTAAGGAAAAAAGTCTGGAAGCTTTGGCTTGGAGGTGCAGTTGGTGGGGCAGCCTGGGCACTTCTTGGGCAGTACGAGTTTTCCGTGGTGGCACCTTTTGTCTGGCAGAAATCTTCATTTGGATTCTATTTCTCAGGAGGTGGGACAGGTCATTGCAGCATAGGGCTGAAAAAAGGGAACAGCAGCTCTTTCCCTAAGGAAAACAAGTCTGGAAGCTTTGGCTTGGAGGTGCAGTTGGTGGGGCAGCCTGGGCACTTCTTGGGAAGCCAGGAGCTTTCTGTGGTGGTACCTTTTTTCTGGCCGGAATCTTCATTTGCATTTAAATTTCAGGAGGTGGGACAGGCCATTGCAGCGCAGGGCTGAAAAAAGGGAACAGAAGCTCTTTCCCTAAGGAAAAACAGTCTGGAAGCTTTGGCTTTGAGTTGCAGTTCGTGGGGCAGCCTGGGCACTTCTTGGGCAGCAAAGAGCTTTCTGTGGTGGCACCTTTTGTCTGGCAGGAATCTTCATTTGCATTTAAATTTCAGGAGGTGGGACAGGCCATTGCAACGCAGGGCTGAAAAAAGGGAACAGCAGCTCTTTCCCTAAGGAAAAAAAGTCTGGAAGCTTTGGCTTTGAGGTGTAGTTGTTGAGGCAGACTGGGCACTTCTTGGGCAGCAAAGAGCTTTCTGTGGTGGCAACTTTTGTCTAGCAGGAATCTTCATTTGGATTCAATTTTTCAAAAGGTGGGACCGGTCATTGCAGCACAGGGCAGAAAAAAGGGAACAGCAGCTAATTCCACCAGGAAAAAAAGTCTGGATGCTTTCGCTTCTGCTGCAGTTGGTGGGGAGCCTGGGCACTTCTTGGGCAGCCAGGAGCTTTCTGTGGTGGTACCTTTTGCCTGGCAGGAATCTTCATTTGCATTTAAATTTTAGGAGGTGGGACCGGCCATTCCAGCGCAGGGCTGAAAAAAGGGAACAGAAGCTCTTTCCCTAAGGAAAAACAGTCTGGAAACTTTGGCTTTGAGGTGCAGTTGGTGGGGCAGACTGGGCACTTCTTGGGCAGTAAAGAGCTCTCTGTGGTGGCACCTTTTGTCTGGCAGGAATCTTCATTTGGATTCTATTTCTCAGGAGGTGGGACATGCCATTGCAGCGCAGGGTTAAAAAAAGGGAACAGCATCTTTCCCGAAGGAAAAACAGTCTGGAAGCTTTGGCTTTGAGGTGCAGTTGTTGGGGCAGACTGGGCACTTCTTGGGCAGCAAAGAGTTTTCTGTGGTGGCACCTTTTGTCTGGCAGCAATCTTTATTTGGAGTAAATTGTTCAGGAGGTGGGACAGGCCATTGCATCGCAGGGCAGAAAAAAGGGAACAGCAGCTCTTTCCATTAGGAAAAACAGTCTGGAAGCTTTGGCTTGGAGGTGCTGTTTTTGGGGTAGCCTGGGCACTTCTTGGGCAGCAAAGAGCTTTCTGTGGTGGCACCCTTTGTCTGGCAGGAATCTTCATTTGCATTTAAATTTCAGGAGGTGGGACAGGCCATTGCAACGCAGGGCTGAAAAAAGGGAACAGCAGCTCTTTCCACCAGGAAAAACAGTGTGGAAGCTTTGGGTTTGAGGTCCAGTTGGTGGGGCAGCCTGGGCACATCTTGGGAGGCAAGAGTTTTCTCTGGTGGCACCTTTTGTCTGGCAGCAATCTTTATTTGGAGTAAATTGTTCAGGAGGTGGGACACGCCACTGCATCGCAGGGCTGAAAAAAGGGAACAGCAGGCCTTTCCCTAGGAAAAACAGTCTGGAAGCTTTGGCTTGGAGGTGAAGTTGTTGGGGCAGACTGGGCATTTCTTGGGCAGCAAAGAGATTTCTGTGGTGGCACCTTTTGTCTGGCAGGAATCTTCATTTGCTTTCAATTTTTCAAAAGGTGGGACCGGCCATTGCAGCGCAGGGTTAAAAAAAGGGAACAGCATCTTTCCCTAAGGAAAAAAAGTCTGGAAGCTTTGGCTTTGAGGTGCCGTTGGTGGGGCAGCCTGGGCACTTCTTGGGTAGCAAAGAGCTCTCTGTGGTAGAACCTTTTGTCTGGCAGAAATCTGCATTTGGATTCTATATTTCAAAAGGTGGGACAGGCCATTGCAGCACAGAGCTGAGAAAAGGGAACAGCAGGCCTTTCCCTAGGAAAAACAGTCTGGATGCTTTGCCTTTGAGGTGCAGTTGTTGGGGCAGACTAGGCACTTTTTGGGCAGCAAGGCTTTTCTGTGGTGGCACATTTTGTCTAGCAGGAATCTTCATTTGGATTGAATTTTCCAGGATGGTTGGACCGGCCATTGCAGCACAGGGCTGAAAAAAGGGAACAGCAGCTCTTTCCACCAGGAAAAATCTCTGGATCCTTTTGCTTCTGCTGCAGTTGGTGGGGCAGCCTGGGCACTTCATGGGCAGCAAGAATTTTCTGTTGTGGCACCTTTTGTGTGGCAAGAATCGTCATTTGGAGTAAATTATTCAGAAGATGGGACAGGCCATTGCAGTGCAGGGCAGAAAAAAGCGAACAGCAGCTCTTTCCCTAAGGAAAAAAAGTCTGGAAGCTTTGGCTTTGAGGTGCAGTTGGTGGGGCAGCCTGGGCACTTCTTGGGCAGCAAAGAGCTCTCTGTGGTGGCACCTTTTGTCTGGCAGAAATCTTCATTTGGATTCAATTTTTCAGGAGGTGGGACAGGACATTGCAGCACAGGGCTGAAAAAAGGGAACAGCAGGCCTTTCCCTAGGAAAAACAGTCTGGAAGCTTTGGCTTTGAGGTGCATTTGGTGGGGCAGCCTGGGTACTTCTTGGGTAGCAAAAATCTTTCTGTAGTGGCACATTTTGCCTGGCAAGAATCTGCATTTGGAGCAAACTTTTCAGGAGTTGGGACCGGCCATTGCAGCGCAGGGCTGAGAAAAGGGAACAGCAGGCCTTTTCCTAATGAAAAAAACTCTGGAAGCTTTGGCTTTGAGGTGCAGTTGGTGGGGCAGCCGGGGCACTTCTTGGGCAGCAAGACCTTTCTGTGGTGGCACCTTTTGTATGGCAGAAATCTTCATTTGGATTCTATATTTCAGGAGGTGGGACGGGCCATTGCAGCACAGGGCTGAGAAAAGGGAACAGCAGCCCTTTCCCTAAGGAAAAAAAGTCTGGAACCTTTGGCTTCAGGTGTAGTTGGTGCAGCCTGGGCACTTCTTGTACAGCAAGAGTTTTCTGTGGTGGCACCTTTTGTCTGGCATCAATCTTCATTTGCCTTCAATTTTTCAAAAGGTGGGACGGGCCATTGCAGCGCAGGGCAGAAAAAAGGGAACAGCAGCTCTTTCCCTAAGGAAAAAAAGTGTGGAACCTTTGGCTTTGAGGTGCAGTTATTGGAACAGCCTGGGCACTTCTTGGGCAGCAAAGAGCTCTCTGTGGTGGCACTTTTGACTGGCATCAATCTTCATTTGCTTTCAATTTTTTCAGGAGGTGGGACAGGCCATTGCAACGCAGGGCAGAAAAAAAGGGAACAGCAGCTCATTCCACCATGAAAAAAAGTCTGGAAGCTTTGGCTTGGAGGTGCAGTTGGTGGGGCAGCCTGGGCACTTCTTGGGCAGCAAAGAGCTTTCTGTGGTGGCACCTTCTGTCTGGCAGGAATCTTCATCTGGAGCAAATTTTTCAGGAGGTGGGACCGGCCATTGCAGCGCAGGGCTGAAAAAAGGGAACAGCAGCTCTTTCCCTAAGGAAAAAAGTCTGGAAGCTTTGGCTTGGAGGTGCAGTTGGTGGGGCAGCCTGGGCACTTCTTGGGCAGTACGACTTTCCTGTGGTGGCACCTTTTGTCTGGCAGAAATCTTCATTTGCATTTAAATTTCAGGAGGTGGGACAGGCCATTGCAGCGCAGGGCTGAAAAAAGGGAACAGAAGCTCTTTCCCTAGGAAAAACAGTCTGGAAGCTTTGGCTTTGAGGTGTAGTTGTTGGGGCAGCCTGGGCACTTCTTGGGCAGCAAAGAGATTTCTGTGGGGGCACCTTTTGTCTGGCACGAATCTTCATTTAGATTCAATTTTTCAGGAGGTGGGACAGGATATTGCAGAGCAGGGCTGAAAAAAGGGAACAGCAGCTCTTTCCCTAAGGAAATACAGTCTGGAAGCTTTGGCTTGGAGGTGCAGTTGATGGGGCAGCCTGGGCACTTCTTGGGCAGTACGAGTTTTCTGTGGTGCTATCTTTTGTATGGCAGAAATCTTCATTTGGATTCTATTTTTCAGGAGGTGGGACAGGTCATTGCAGCATAGGGCTGAAAAAAGGGAACAGAAGCTCTTTCCCTAAGGAAAAAAAGTCTGGAAGCTTTGGCTTTGAGGTGCAGTTGGTGGGGCAGACTGGGCACTTCTTGGGCAGCAAAGAGCTTTCTGTGGTGGCACCTTTTGTCTGGCACGAATCTTCATTTAGATTCAATTTTTCAGGAGGTGGGACAGGATAATGCAGAGCAGAGTTGAAAAAAGGGAACAGCAGCTCTTTCCACCAGGAAAAAAAGTCTGGAAGCTTTGGCTTGGAGGTGCAGTTGGTGGGGCAGCCTGGGCACTTTTTGGGCAGCAAGAGTTTTCTGTGGTAGCACCTTTTGTATGGCAGAAATCTTCATTTGGATTCTATTTTTCAGGAGGTGGGACAGGTCATTGCAGAATAGGGCTGAAAAAAGTGAACAGCAGGCCTTTCCCTAGGAAAAACAGTCTGGAAGCTTTGGCTTGGAGGTGCAGTTGGTGGGGCAGCCTGGGCACTTTTTGGGCAGCAAAGAGCTTTCTGTGGTGGCACCTTTTGTCTGGCAGGAATCTTCATTTGCTTTCAATTTTTTAAAAGGTGGGACCGGCCATTGCAACGCAGGGCAGAAAAAAGGGAACAGCAGCTCTTTCTCTAATGAAAAAAAGGCTGGAAGCTTTGGCTTGGAGGTGCAGTAGGTGGGTCAGCCTGGGCACTTTTTGGGCAGCAAGAGTTTTCTGTTGTGGCACCTTTTGTATGGCAGAAATCTTCATTTGGATTCGATTTTTCAGGAGGTGGGACAGGTCATTGCAGCATAGGGCTGAAAAAAGTGAACAGCAGGCCTTTCCCTAGGAAAAACAGTCTGGAAGCTTTGGCTTGGCGGTGCAGTTGTTGTGGCAGCCTGGGCACCTCTTGGGCAGCAAAGAGCTTTCTGTGGGGGCACCTTTTGTATGGCAGCAATCTTCATTTGGATTCTATTTCTCAGGAGGTGGGACAGGATAATGCAGCATAGGGCTGAAAAAAGGGAACAGAAGCTCTTTCCCTAAGGAAAAAAAGTCTGGAAGCTTTGGCTTGGAGGTGCAGTTGGTGGGGCAGACTGGGCACTTCTTGGGCAGCAAAGATCTTTCTGTAGTGGCACCTTTTGTCTGGCAGCAATCTTCATTTGGATTCAATTTTTCAAAAGGTGGGACAGATCATTGCAGCATAGGGCTGAAAAAAGGGAACAGCAGGCCTTTCCCTAGGAAAAACAGTCTGGAAGCTTTGGCTTGGAGGTGCAGTTGGTGGGGCAGCCTGGGCACTTCTTGGGCAGCAAAGAGCTTTCTGTGGTGGCACCTTTTGTCTGGCAGGAATCTTCATTTGCTTTCAATTTTTTAAAAGGTGGGACCGGCCATTGCAACGCAGGGCAGAAAAAAGGGAACAGCAGCTCTTTCCCTAAGGAAAAAAAGTCTGGAAGCTTTGGCTTGGAGGTGCAGTTGGTGGGGCGGCCTGGGCACTTCTTGGGCAGCCAGGAACTTTCTGTGGTGGTACCTTTTTTCTGGCAGGAATCTTCATTTGCATTTAAATTTCAGGAGGTGGGACAGACCATTCCAGCGCAGGGCTGAAAAAAGGGAACAGAAGCTCTTTCCCTAGGAAAAACAGTCTGGAACCTTTGGCTTCAAGTGTAGTTGTTGGGGCAGACTGGGCACTTCTTGGGCAGCAAAGAGCTTTCTGTGGTGGCACCTTTTGTCTGGCAGCAATCTTTATTTGGATTAAATTGTTCAGGAGGTGGGACCGGCCATTGCATCGCAGGGTTAAAAAAGGGATCAGCAGCTCTTTCCATTAGGAAAAACAGTCTGGAAGCTTTGGCTTGGAGGTGCTGTTTTTGGGGTAGCCTGGGCACTTCTTGGGCAGCAAAGAGCTTTCTGTGGTGGCACCCTTTGTCTGGCATGAATCTTCATTTGCATTTAAATTTCAGGAGGTGGGACAGGCCATTGCAACGCAGGGCTGAAAAAGGGGAACAGCAGCTCTTTCCACCAGGAAAAACAGTGTGGAAGCTTTGGGTTTGAGGTGCAGTTGGTGGGGCAGCCTGGGCACATCTTGGGAGGCAAGAGTTTTCTCTGGTGGCACCTTTTGTCTGGCAGCAATCTTTATTTGGAGTAAATTGTTCAGGAGGTGGGACACGCCATTGCATTGCAGGGCTGAAAAAAGGGAACAGCAGGCCTTTCCCTAGGAAAAAGAGTCTGGAAGCTTTGGCTTTGAGGTGCAGTTGTTGGGGCAGACTGGGCACTTCTTGGGCAGCAAAGAGATTTCTGTGGTGGCACCTTTTGTCTGGCAGGAATCTTCATTTGCTTTCAATTTTTCAAAAGGTGGGACCGGCCATTGCAGCGCAGGGTTAAAAAAAGGGAACAGCATCTTTCCCTAAGGAAAAAAAGTCTGGAAGCTTTGGCTTTGAGGTGCCGTTGGTGGGGCAGCCTGGGCACTTCTTGGGTAGCAAAGAGCTCTCTGTGGTGGCACCTTTTGTCTGGCAGAAATCTTCATTTGGATTCAATTTTTCAGGAGGTGGGACAGGACATTGCAGCACAGGGCTGAAAAAAGGGAACAGCAGGCCTTTCCCTAGGAAAAACAGTCTGGAAGCTTTGGCTTTGAGGTGCATTTGGTGGGGCAGCCTGGGTACTTCTTGGGTAGCAAAAATCTTTCCGTAGTGGTACCTTTTGCATGGCAAGAATCTGCATTTGGAGCAAACTTTTCAGGAGTTGAGACTGGCCATTCCAGCGCAGGGCTGAGAAAAGGGAACAGCAGCCCTTTCCCTAGGAAAAACAGTCTGGAAGCTTTGGCTTTGAGGTGCAGTTGGTGGGGCAGCCGGGGCACTTCTTGGGCAGCAAGACCTTCCTGTGGTGGCACATTTTGTCTAGCAGGAATCTTCATTTGGATTGAATTTTCCAGGATGGTTGGACCGGCCATTGCAGCATAGGGTTAAAAAAAGGGAACAGCAGCTCTTTCCACCAGGAAAAATCTCTGGATCCTTTTGCTTCTGCTGCAATTGGTGGGGCAGCCTGGGCACTTCATGGGCAGAAAGAATTTTCTGTGGTGGCACCTTTTGTCGGACAGCAATCTTTATTTGGAGTAAATTGTTCAGGAGGTGGGACACGCCATTGCATCGCAGGGCAGAAAAAAGGGAACAGCAGCTCTTTCCATTAGAAAAAATATCAGGAAGCTTTGGCTTTGAGGTGTAGTTGTTGGGGCAGACTGGGCACTTCTTGGGCAGCAAGGAGCTCTCTTCAGTGGCACCTTTTGTATGGCAGAAATCTTCATTTGGATTCTATTTTTCAGGAGGTGGGACCGGCCATTGCAGCACAGGGATGAAAAAAGGGAACAGCAGGTCTTTCCCTAGGAAAAACAGTCTGGAAGCTTTGGCTTCTGCTGCAGTTGGTGGGGCAGCCTGGGCACTTCTTGGGCAGCAAGAGTTTTCTGTGGTGGCACCTTTTGTCTGGCAGGAATCTTTATTTGGAGTAAATTGTTCAGGAGGTGGGACAGGCCGTTGCATCGCAGGGCAGAAAAAAGGGAACAGAAGCTCTTTCCATTAGGAAAAAAAGTCTGGAAGCTTTGGCTTGGAGGTGCAGTTGGTAGGGCAGCCTGGGCACTTCTTGGGCAGCCAGGAGCTTTCTGTGGTGGCACCTTTTTTCTGGCAGGAATCTTCATTTGCATTTAAATTTCAGGAGGTACACCGGCCATTACAGCGCAGGGCTGAAAAAAGGTAACAGAAGCTCTTTCCCTAGGAAAAACAGTCTGGAAGCTTTGGCTTTGAGATGTAGTTGTTGGGGCAGCCTGGGCACTTCTTGGGCAGCAAAGAGCTTTCTGTGGGGGCACCTTTTGTCTGGCACGAATCTTCATTTAGATTCAATTTTTCAGGAGGTGGGACAGGATATTGCAGAGCAGGGCTGAAAAAAGGGAACAGCAGCTCTTTCCCTAAGGAAATACAGTCTGGAAGCTTTGGCTTGGAGGTGCAGTTGGTGGGGCAGACTGGGCACTTTTTGGGCAGCAAGAGTTTTCTGTGGTGGCACCTTTTGTGTGGCAGAAATCTTCATTTGGATTCTATTTTTCAGGAGGTGGGACAGGTCATTGCAGAATAGGGCTGAAAAAAGTGAACAGCAGGCCTTTCCCTAGGAAAAACAGTCTGGAAGCTTTGGCTTGGAGGTGCAATTGGTGGGGCAGCCTGGGCACTTTTTGGGCAGCAAAGAGCTTTCTGTGGGGGAACCTTTTGTCTGGCAGGAATCCTCATTTGGATTCTATTTTTCAGGAGGTGGGACAGGCCATTGCAGCACAGGGCTGAAAAAAGGGAACAGAAGCTCTTTCCATTAGGAAAAACAGTCTGGAAGCTTTGGCTTTGAGGTGTAGTTTTTGGGGCAGCATGGGCACTTCTTGGGCAGCAAAGAGCTCTCTGTGGTGGCACCTTTTGTCTGGCAGAAATCTTCATTTGGATTCTATTTTTCAGGAGGTGGGACAGGCCATTTCAGCGCAGGGCAGAAAAAAAGGAAAAGCATCTCTTTCCACCAGGAATAAAAGTCTAGAACCTTTGGCTTGGAGGTGCAGTTGGTGGGGTATCCTGGGCACTTCTTGGGCAGCCAGGAGCTTTCTGTGGTGGCACCTTTTGTCTGGCAGGAATCTTTATTTGAATTAAAATTTCAGGAGGTGGGACCGGCCATTGCAGCGCAAGGTTGAAAAAAGGGAACAGAAGCTCTTTCCCTAAGGAAAAAAAGTCTGGAAGCTTTGGCTTGGAGCTGCAGTTGGTGGGGCAGCCTGGGCACTTCTTGGACGGCAAGACTTTTCTCTGGTGGCACCTTTTGTCTGGCAGCAACCTTTATTTGGAGTAAATTCTTCAGGAGGTGGGACACGCCATTGCATCGCAGGGCAGAAAAAAAGGGAACAGCAGGCCTTTCCCTAGGAAAAACAGTCTGGAAGCTTTGGCTTTGAGGTGCAGTTGTTGGGGCAGCCTGGGCACTTCTTGGGCAGCAAAGAGCTTTCTGTGGTGGCACCTTTTGTCTGGCAGGAATCTTCATTTGGATTCAATTTTCCAGGAGGTTGGACCGGCCATTGCAGCACAGGGCTGAAAAAAGGGAACAGCAGCTCTTTCCACCAGGAAAAAAAGTCTGGAAGCTTTGGCTTTGAAGTGCAGTTATTGAAGCAGCCTGGGCACTTCTTGGGCAGCAAGACCTTTCTGTGGTGGCACATTTTGTCTAGACGGAATCTTCATTTGGATTGAATTTTCCAGGAGGTTGGACCGGCCATTGCAGCACAGGGCTGAAAAAAGGGAACAGCAGCTGTTTCCACCAGGAAAAATCTCTGGATCCTTGCGCTTCTGCTGCAATTGGTGGGGCAGCCTAGGCACTTCTTGGGCAGCAAGAATTTTCCGCGGTGGCACCTTTTGTGTGGCAGGAATCTTCATTTGCTTTCAATTTTTCAGAAGGTGGGACAGGACATTGCAGCGCAGGGCAGAGAAAAGGGAACAGCAGCTCTTTCCATTAGGAAAAAAAGTCTGGAACCTTTGGCTTGGAGGTGCAGTTGGTGGGGGAGCCTGGGCACTTCTTGGGCAGCAAGAACTTTCTGTGGTGGCACTTTTCGTCTGGCAGCAATCTTCATTTGGAGCAAATTTTTCAGGAGGTGGGACAGGCCATTGCAGCGCAGGGCAGAAAAAAGGGAACAGCAGCTCTTTCCACCAGGAAAAAAAATCTGGAAGCTTTGGCTTTTAGGTGTAGTTGTTGGGGCAGACTGGGCACTTCTTGGGAAGCAAAGAGATTTCTGTGGTGGCACCTTTTGTCTGGCAGGAATCTCCATTTGGATTCAATTTTCCAGGAGGTAGGACAGGCCATTGCAGAGCAGAGCTGAAAAAAGGGAAGAGCAGCTCTTTCCACCAGGAAAAATCTCTGGACGCTTTGGCTTTGAGGTGCAGTTGGTGGGGCAGCCTAGGCACTTCTTGGGCAGCAAAGAGCTCTCTGTGGTGGCACCTTTTGTATGGCTGAAATCTTCATTTGGATTCTATTTTTCAGGAGGTGGGACCGGCCATTGCAGCATAGGGCTGAAAAAAAGGGAACAGCAGGCCTTTCCCTAGGAAAAACAGTCTGGAAGCTTTGGCTTTGAGGTGCAGTTGGTGGGGCAGCCTGGGCACTTCTTGGGCAGGAAAGAGCTCTCTGTGGTGGCACCTTTTGTCTGGTAGGAATCTTCATTTGGATTCAATTTTCCAGGAGGTTGGACAGGCCATTGCAGAGCAGAGCTGAAAAAAGGGAACAGCATCTTTCCCTAAGGAAAAAAAGTCTGGAAGCTTTGGCTTTGAGGTGTAGTTGTTGGGGCAGACTGGGCACTTCTTGGGCAGCAAAGAGATTTCTGTGGTGGCACCTTTTGTCTGGCAGGAATCTTCATTTGGATTCAATTTTCCAGGAGGTGGGACAGGCCATTGCAGAGCAGAGCTGAAAAAAGGGAAGAGCAGCTCTTTCCACCAGGAAAAATCTCTGGACGCTTTGGCTTTGAGGTGCAGTTGGTGGGGCAGCCTGGGCACTTCTTGGGCAGCAAAGAGCTCTCTGTGGTGGCACCTTTTGTATGGCAGAAATCTTCATTTGGATTCTATTTTTCAGGAGGTGGGACAGGCCATTGCAGCATAGGGCTGAAAAAAGGGAACAGCAGGCCTTTCCCTAGGAAAAACAGTCTGGAACCTTTGGCTTCAAGTGTAGTTGGTGGGGCAGCCTGGGCACTTCTTGGGCAGCAAAGAGCTCTCTGTGGTGGCACCTTTTGTCTGGTAGGAATCTTCATTTGGATTCAATTTTCCAGGAGGTGGGACAGGCCATTGCAGAGCAGAGCTGAAAAAAGGGAACAGCAGCTCTTTCCTCCAGGAAAAATCTCTGGAAGCTTTGGCTTTGAGGTGTAGATTGTGGGGCAGCCTGGGCACTTCTTGGGCAGCAAAGAGATTTCTGTGGTGGCACCTTTTGTCTGGCAGGAATCTTCATTTGGATTCAATTTTTCAGGAGGTGGGACAGGCCATTGCAGCGCAGGGCTGAAAAAAGGGAACAGCAGTCCTTTCCCCCAGGAAAGAAAGTCTGGATCCGTTGGATTTAGGTGCATTTGGTGGGGTAGCCTGGGCACTTCTTGGGTAGAAGGAGCTTTCTGTGATGGCACCTTTTGTCTTGCAGGAACCTTTAGTTGGATTCAATTTTGGGAGTTATTTTGGTCATTGTAGCGCAGGGCTAAAAAATGGATGAGCAGCTCTTTTCCACAGGAAAGTAAGTCTGGATCCTTTGGCTTCAGGTGCAGTTGGTGGGGCAGCCTGGGCACTTCTTGGGAAGCAAGATCTTTCTGTGGTGGCACCTCTTTTCTAGGAGGTGTTTGTTCCCTGTTAGCAAGTCCCTTATGGCATCAATCACAGAGCACTGGGACTGCTCACAGGGCATGATGAAGTAAGGCACCGGTAGTCGAGAAAGAGGGGCTAGAAAATTAAATTCCTGTATCTAGTTGCCTTCCTTAATTACAGAAATCGATACTCTTGTGACATGATCTGTACTGACCCTGCTAAGGATGTACTTTTGCCCTGACCCCTTGCTCCAGATGTTCCAGGTACACCAAAGGAAACAAGAGAGAATCTCAGCGAAGCCAAAAATCAGCTCTTATGGCAGTTGACACTCTATGGGGTTTAGCACTGGAGCTCAATATCTCTGGGATGGCTGGTCCAGAACAGTGTATTTACTGAATGGTGCTGTTGCTGAACTTCCCTGGGCATGTTGCAATTGGCTACTGAGGCTGAAAGGTTTCCTCGAAGGATTTTTATCTTTTGAAACTACAGGCTGAATTTGAGGGATAAACTCCAGTATCAATAGTTGAATGACTTGTTGTACAATTGGAAATAAAAATCCATACATTTGCTCGGATTAATGTCTTAACTTATATTTGGCTAAAGAGTCCTTTTCTTGTTACCTTCTTTAAAAAATAGAACCCATAAGCAGAAAGGTGATCTCCTAAAGTGTTGTAACCTTTTAAGTCCACTTGTTGCCACACAACAATAGCATGCCAATATCACATCCAAAGATACAGAATCTTATAGAGATACACACAAATAGATATCTATACATATGTATGTGTATATATACATATCTATACAAATACACGCAAGAAAGTTTGGGGTTCCTGATGAGAGTTCTACACGGGTAATGAACAGAGGACTGGTTTGATGTGTCAGACAACTGGGGGGACCAAGAACATATGTTCTGAGCTTTGATTTACTGTCCTGGTTTGTAACTGCCTGCCCTTCCCTTTGGGGGGAACACAGGCCTCTATTTTGCACGGTCTGTTTTGTTTTACTTTGCAGTGTAGACTAGGGGCAGAAGAGTTTGTGGAGCCAAACAGCTCGATGCAGATTCAGTTCCTTTGGTGGTGCCTAAAACTCAGGAGCTGGACTCCACGGTGCCGGTGGGACCCTCCCAACTCAGCCCGTTCCATGAGTCCATCAAGTCCAACTGTCAACCCAGCACTGCCCCAGGAACCCCCAAACCACTAAAGTGTGTCAGCCATGGCCAGATGCAGGCGCCTCTGAAAGACCTGCCGGGGTGCTGGCTCCGCCTGGGCAACCCATTGCAGTGCCCGAGCCCCCTCCGAAAAACACAGCGAGAAACCTCTCCCCTGCCTCAGCCTCGGGCCACGTGCCCCGGTCCTCCCAGCGCAGGCTCCTTTCCAGCAGCCCCCTCGGCAGAAGGCGGCTCAGGGCTCCCCTCTGCCCCCCCGGCCGGCTCCGCTCCGGCCCCGCTCCCGCCACGGCCCCGCTCGGCTCTGCACGGGGAAGGAACGCGCCTAGCCCCGGCCCGACACCCCGCGGGGGCCGCGCACCGGGGATCCCTCCCCGGGGCTCGCTCACCGGGGGTCACTTGCCCGGTGGTCCCTCCCCGGGGGTCACTTGCCAGGGGTTGTTCACCGCGGGTCGCTCACCGGGGTCCCTCCCCAGGGCTCACTTACCGGGGCTTCTTCACCGCGGGTCGCTCACCGGCTGTCACTTACTGGGGGTCACTCGCCGGGTGTCGCTCAGCAGCAGCCACTCGCCGGGGGCCGCGCACGGGGGTCCTTCCCCCGGGGCCACGCACCGGGGCCACTGCCCGGGGGTCTCTCCCCCGGGGCCGCGCACCGGGGCCGCTGCCCGGGGGCCGCTCAGCGGCAGCGCCCCCGCTCCCGGCCCCGCCCGCTCCCACCCTCACCCAAACCCCACCAACCGCCCTTCTCGGCCCCGCCCTCGCCCCGCCCAATCCCCGCCTCGCCCCGCCCACTCCACCGCCTCCCATTGGCTGCGCACGTTCGGCCGTGGAGCGAGGAGCGCGCGGGGAGCGTTGCCTGGAAACCGGCGAGGGAATCCCGGGAATCCCCGAGGCGCCGGCGCTGCCCCGCCACTCCTGGAGCCAGCGGCCGTGCCCGCGCGGCGAGCGGGCACTCAGCGCCTGGCTGCGGCCGCCACAACGGCCAGGGAAGCAGGCGCGCGGAAGGCGCGCTTCGGCCCCCGGCCAGCGAGGAGCCCTAAACTTATATTTGGCTAAAGAGTTCTTTTCTTGTTACCTTCTTTAAAAAATAGAACCCACAAGCAGAAAGGCGATCTCCTAAAGTGTTGTAACCTTTTAAGTCCACTTGTTGCCACACAACAATAGCATGCCAATATCACATCCAAAGATACAGAATCTTATAGAGATACACACAAATAGATATCTATACATATGTATGTGTATATATACATATCTATACAAATACACGCAAGAAAGTTTGGGGTTCCTGATGAGAGTTCTACATGGGTAACAGCGGACTGGTTTGATGTGTCAGACAACTGGGGGGACCATGAATGTAAGCTCTGAGTTTTGATTTATTGTCCTGGTTTGTAACTGCCTGCCTTCCCTTTGGGGGGAACACAGGCCTCTATTTTGCACGGTCTGTTTTGTTTTACTTTGCAGTGTAGACTAGGGGCAGAAGAGTTTGTGGAGCCAAACAGCTCGATGCAGATTCAGTTCCTTTGGTGGTGCCTAAAACTCAGGAGCTGGACTCCACGGTGCCGGTGGAACCCTCCCAACTCCGCCCGTTCCATGATTCCATCAAGTCAACCGTCAGCCCAGCACTACCCCAGCAACCCCCAAAGCACCAAACTGTGTCAGCCATGGCCAGATGCAGGCGCCTCTGAAAGACCTGCCGGGGTGCTGGCTCCGCCTGGGCAACCCATTGCAGTGCCCGAGCCCCCTCCGAAAAACACAGCGAGAAACCTTTCTCCAGGAGCTGACATGAAGCTCCCTGCCTCAGCCTCGGGCCACGTGCCCTGGTCCTCCCAGCGCAGGCTCCTTTCCAGCAGCCCCCTCGGCAGAAGGCGGCTCAGGGCTCCCCTCTGCCCCCCCGGCCGGCTCCGCTCCGGCCCCGCTCCCGCCACGGCCCCGCTCCGGCCCCGCTCCCGCCACGGCCCCGCTCGGCTCTGCACGGGGAAGGAACGCGCCCAGCCCCGGCCCGACACCCCGCGGGGGCCGCGCACCGGGGATCCCTCCCCGGGGCTCACTCATTGGGGGTCCCTCCCCGGGGCTTACTCACCGGGGGTCACTTGCCCGGTGGTCCCTCCCCGGGGGTCACTTGCCAGGGGTTGTTCACCGCGGGTCGCTCACCGGGGTCCCTCCCCAGGGCTCACTTACCGGGGCTTCTTCACCGCGGGTCGCTCACCGGCTGTCACTTACTGGGGGTCACTCGCCGGGTGTCGCTCAGCAGCAGCCACTCACCGGGGGCCGCGCACGGGGGTCCTTCCCCCGGGGCCGCGCACCGGGGCCACTGCCCGGGGCCGCTCAGCGGCAGAGCCCCCGCTCCCGGCCCCGCCCGCTCCCACCCTCACCCAAACCCCACCAACCGCCCTTCTCGGCCCCGCCCTCGCCCCGCCCAATCCCCGCCTCGCCCCGCCCACTCCACCGCCTCCCATTGGCTGCGCACGTTCGGCCGTGGAGCGAGGAGCGCGCGGGGAGCGTTGCCTGGAAACCGGCGAGGGAATCCCGGGAATCCCCGAGGCGCCGGCGCTGCCCCGCCACTCCTGGAGCCAGCGGCCGTGCCCGCGCGGCGAGCGGGCACTCAGCGCCTGGCTGCGGCCGCCACAACGGCCAGGGAAGCAGGCGCGCGGAAGGCGCGCTTCGGCCCCCGGCCAGCGAGGAGCCCTAAAAAGAACAAAAGTGTTGAAAGAGAGGGAACTCATCGCACCATCACAGAACATGCTGAGTTGGAAGGGACCCACGAGGAGCGTCGAGTGCAAGCCTTTGCCCGGCACAGGACCGACCCCAAGAGTCACACCGTGTGCCTGAACTCTGCCAGCCTTGGTTTGTGACCACTGCCCTGGAGAGCCTGGTCCAGTGCCAACCACCCTCGGAGGGAAGAACCTTTCCCAAATATCCCCCCTAAACCCACGTGAAAAAAACCTATTTGCAACCAAAAAAAAAAAAGTTTCTATTTTCTTCCTTCCCCTTCTCCTTACTTAGTGTTTACACAACAGTACTGCAGTGCCCTACTGGCTCAAAACTGAACTACTTGAAGTCCTTGCCGTATAGGCTGGATTTTGCCCCTTAGGCAGAGGCTAATCTGTCTGCAGTCCACCAGGACTGCCAGAGCTTGGGGAAGGGATGGAGGCTATCGCAGGAAGGAACAGAGATGCGGAGATATTCCCTGATATTCTACTCTAGAAGCGGCTCAAGAGACAGCCCTGGAGTTGGAAACACTTGCCTTCGTCACTGGACGATCTTGTCCAGCACCACAGAAAGGATCTTCTCCTCCGGCAAAGCCGCAGCTTCCCGGGAGCCGTGGATTGAGAACCGGTGTCTTGGGGACAGGAGCTGCTGGGCCACCTGCTCCTGGGAATCTTAGACGGCAATGGCCTGGGCTCCCACTCCTACCCGCAGCCTTTTGCTGCCATGTGCATCCTCGGCGAGGAGCGGGCTCTGCTCTTCCCGGCCCCTCCCCGGCAGCAGGGAGACCTGGCCAGAGGGGCTCCTGTGTGTGACTCCAGCAGGTCTCCCAAAGGCTCTGGGAGGGATGGAGTCTCTTGCCAGAAGTAACTGAGGTGCCGAGATACTCCGTCCCTTGCTCTTGCCATACTGGATCGGGGAAGAGCCCTGGAGTCGGGAACACCTGCTTTTGCCATAGGAGACAACACAGCAAATGTTCCTGCACAGGATCCTGATGTGGCACTGGGAGAGCATCAAGGGACGCATGGATTGGGCACCTCATATTTGGGATAAAGTGTCGTTTGTCTTCAATTTTCGGAGACGAGTGCAGGATTCCGAAAAGAAACAAACAACAGCCTTTATCCCAAAAAAAAAAGGCTGTTTGCTTTCGTTTTGAGAGCCAGTTGGTGGCACAGCCTGGGCACTTCTTGGGCAGCAAGAGCTTCTGTGGTGGTACCTTTTATCTGGCAACAATGTTCATTTGCATTCAATTTTTGGATCTACGTTGGCCATTGCAGAGCAGGGCTGAAAAAAAAGGAAAAGCAGCCCTTTCCTCCAGGAAAGAAAGCCTGGATCCTTTGGCTTCAGGTGCAGTTGGTGGGGCAGCCTGGGCACTCCTTGGGCAGGAAAGAGATTTCTGTGGTGGCACCTTTTGTCTGGCAAGAATCTTCATTTGGATTCAATTTTTTAAAAGGTGGGACAGGCCATTACAGCACAGGGCTGAAAAAAGGGAACAGCAACTCA
Source organism: Pseudopipra pipra (assembly GCF_036250125.1). Lineage (NCBI taxonomy): Eukaryota > Metazoa > Chordata > Aves > Passeriformes > Pipridae > Pseudopipra > Pseudopipra pipra. Next base: position 22,755 of record NW_026990675.1, on the reverse strand, counting down.
TTCCACCAGGAAAAAAAGTCTGGAAGCTTTGGCTTGGAGGTGCAGTTGTTGGGGCAGCCTGGGCACTTCTTGGGCAGCAAGGAGCTCTCTTCAGTGGCACCTTTTGTATGGCAGAAATCTTCATTTGGATTCTATTTTTCAGGAGGTGGGACCGGCCATTGCAGCACAGGGATGAAAAAAGGGAACAGCAGGTCTTTCCCTAGGAAAAACAGTCTGGAAGCTTTGGCTTCTGCTGCAGTTGGTGGGGCAGCCTGGGCACTTCTTGGGCAGCAAGAGTTTTCTGTGGTGGCACCTTTTGTCTGGCAGGAATCTTTATTTGGAGTAAATTGTTCAGGAGGTGGGACAGGCCGTTGCATCGCAGGGCAGAAAAAAGGGAACAGAAGCTCTTTCCATTAGGAAAAAAAGTCTGGAAGCTTTGGCTTGGAGGTGCAGTTGGTAGGGCAGCCTGGGCACTTCTTGGGCAGCCAGGAGCTTTCTGTGGTGGCACCTTTTTTCTGGCAGGAATCTTCATTTGCATTTAAATTTCAGGAGGTACACCGGCCATTACAGCGCAGGGCTGAAAAAAGGTAACAGAAGCTCTTTCCCTAGGAAAAACAGTCTGGAAGCTTTGGCTTTGAGATGTAGTTGTTGGGGCAGCCTGGGCACTTCTTGGGCAGCAAAGAGCTTTCTGTGGGGGCACCTTTTGTCTGGCACGAATCTTCATTTAGATTCAATTTTTCAGGAGGTGGGACAGGATATTGCAGAGCAGGGCTGAAAAAAGGGAACAGCAGCTCTTTCCCTAAGGAAATACAGTCTGGAAGCTTTGGCTTGGAGGTGCAGTTGGTGGGGCAGACTGGGCACTTTTTGGGCAGCAAGAGTTTTCTGTGGTGGCACCTTTTGTGTGGCAGAAATCTTCATTTGGATTCTATTTTTCAGGAGGTGGGACAGGTCATTGCAGAATAGGGCTGAAAAAAGTGAACAGCAGGCCTTTCCCTAGGAAAAACAGTCTGGAAGCTTTGGCTTGGAGGTGCAATTGGTGGGGCAGCCTGGGCACTTTTTGGGCAGCAAAGAGCTTTCTGTGGGGGAACCTTTTGTCTGGCAGGAATCCTCATTTGGATTCTATTTTTCAGGAGGTGGGACAGGCCATTGCAGCACAGGGCTGAAAAAAGGGAACAGAAGCTCTTTCCATTAGGAAAAACAGTCTGGAAGCTTTGGCTTTGAGGTGTAGTTTTTGGGGCAGCATGGGCACTTCTTGGGCAGCAAAGAGCTCTCTGTGGTGGCACCTTTTGTCTGGCAGAAATCTTCATTTGGATTCTATTTTTCAGGAGGTGGGACAGGCCATTTCAGCGCAGGGCAGAAAAAAAGGAAAAGCATCTCTTTCCACCAGGAATAAAAGTCTAGAACCTTTGGCTTGGAGGTGCAGTTGGTGGGGTATCCTGGGCACTTCTTGGGCAGCCAGGAGCTTTCTGTGGTGGCACCTTTTGTCTGGCAGGAATCTTTATTTGAATTAAAATTTCAGGAGGTGGGACCGGCCATTGCAGCGCAAGGTTGAAAAAAGGGAACAGAAGCTCTTTCCCTAAGGAAAAAAAGTCTGGAAGCTTTGGCTTGGAGCTGCAGTTGGTGGGGCAGCCTGGGCACTTCTTGGACGGCAAGACTTTTCTCTGGTGGCACCTTTTGTCTGGCAGCAACCTTTATTTGGAGTAAATTCTTCAGGAGGTGGGACACGCCATTGCATCGCAGGGCAGAAAAAAAGGGAACAGCAGGCCTTTCCCTAGGAAAAACAGTCTGGAAGCTTTGGCTTTGAGGTGCAGTTGTTGGGGCAGCCTGGGCACTTCTTGGGCAGCAAAGAGCTTTCTGTGGTGGCACCTTTTGTCTGGCAGGAATCTTCATTTGGATTCAATTTTCCAGGAGGTTGGACCGGCCATTGCAGCACAGGGCTGAAAAAAGGGAACAGCAGCTCTTTCCACCAGGAAAAAAAGTCTGGAAGCTTTGGCTTTGAAGTGCAGTTATTGAAGCAGCCTGGGCACTTCTTGGGCAGCAAGACCTTTCTGTGGTGGCACATTTTGTCTAGACGGAATCTTCATTTGGATTGAATTTTCCAGGAGGTTGGACCGGCCATTGCAGCACAGGGCTGAAAAAAGGGAACAGCAGCTGTTTCCACCAGGAAAAATCTCTGGATCCTTGCGCTTCTGCTGCAATTGGTGGGGCAGCCTAGGCACTTCTTGGGCAGCAAGAATTTTCCGCGGTGGCACCTTTTGTGTGGCAGGAATCTTCATTTGCTTTCAATTTTTCAGAAGGTGGGACAGGACATTGCAGCGCAGGGCAGAGAAAAGGGAACAGCAGCTCTTTCCATTAGGAAAAAAAGTCTGGAACCTTTGGCTTGGAGGTGCAGTTGGTGGGGGAGCCTGGGCACTTCTTGGGCAGCAAGAACTTTCTGTGGTGGCACTTTTCGTCTGGCAGCAATCTTCATTTGGAGCAAATTTTTCAGGAGGTGGGACAGGCCATTGCAGCGCAGGGCAGAAAAAAGGGAACAGCAGCTCTTTCCACCAGGAAAAAAAATCTGGAAGCTTTGGCTTTTAGGTGTAGTTGTTGGGGCAGACTGGGCACTTCTTGGGAAGCAAAGAGATTTCTGTGGTGGCACCTTTTGTCTGGCAGGAATCTCCATTTGGATTCAATTTTCCAGGAGGTAGGACAGGCCATTGCAGAGCAGAGCTGAAAAAAGGGAAGAGCAGCTCTTTCCACCAGGAAAAATCTCTGGACGCTTTGGCTTTGAGGTGCAGTTGGTGGGGCAGCCTAGGCACTTCTTGGGCAGCAAAGAGCTCTCTGTGGTGGCACCTTTTGTATGGCTGAAATCTTCATTTGGATTCTATTTTTCAGGAGGTGGGACCGGCCATTGCAGCATAGGGCTGAAAAAAAGGGAACAGCAGGCCTTTCCCTAGGAAAAACAGTCTGGAAGCTTTGGCTTTGAGGTGCAGTTGGTGGGGCAGCCTGGGCACTTCTTGGGCAGGAAAGAGCTCTCTGTGGTGGCACCTTTTGTCTGGTAGGAATCTTCATTTGGATTCAATTTTCCAGGAGGTTGGACAGGCCATTGCAGAGCAGAGCTGAAAAAAGGGAACAGCATCTTTCCCTAAGGAAAAAAAGTCTGGAAGCTTTGGCTTTGAGGTGTAGTTGTTGGGGCAGACTGGGCACTTCTTGGGCAGCAAAGAGATTTCTGTGGTGGCACCTTTTGTCTGGCAGGAATCTTCATTTGGATTCAATTTTCCAGGAGGTGGGACAGGCCATTGCAGAGCAGAGCTGAAAAAAGGGAAGAGCAGCTCTTTCCACCAGGAAAAATCTCTGGACGCTTTGGCTTTGAGGTGCAGTTGGTGGGGCAGCCTGGGCACTTCTTGGGCAGCAAAGAGCTCTCTGTGGTGGCACCTTTTGTATGGCAGAAATCTTCATTTGGATTCTATTTTTCAGGAGGTGGGACAGGCCATTGCAGCATAGGGCTGAAAAAAGGGAACAGCAGGCCTTTCCCTAGGAAAAACAGTCTGGAACCTTTGGCTTCAAGTGTAGTTGGTGGGGCAGCCTGGGCACTTCTTGGGCAGCAAAGAGCTCTCTGTGGTGGCACCTTTTGTCTGGTAGGAATCTTCATTTGGATTCAATTTTCCAGGAGGTGGGACAGGCCATTGCAGAGCAGAGCTGAAAAAAGGGAACAGCAGCTCTTTCCTCCAGGAAAAATCTCTGGAAGCTTTGGCTTTGAGGTGTAGATTGTGGGGCAGCCTGGGCACTTCTTGGGCAGCAAAGAGATTTCTGTGGTGGCACCTTTTGTCTGGCAGGAATCTTCATTTGGATTCAATTTTTCAGGAGGTGGGACAGGCCATTGCAGCGCAGGGCTGAAAAAAGGGAACAGCAGTCCTTTCCCCCAGGAAAGAAAGTCTGGATCCGTTGGATTTAGGTGCATTTGGTGGGGTAGCCTGGGCACTTCTTGGGTAGAAGGAGCTTTCTGTGATGGCACCTTTTGTCTTGCAGGAACCTTTAGTTGGATTCAATTTTGGGAGTTATTTTGGTCATTGTAGCGCAGGGCTAAAAAATGGATGAGCAGCTCTTTTCCACAGGAAAGTAAGTCTGGATCCTTTGGCTTCAGGTGCAGTTGGTGGGGCAGCCTGGGCACTTCTTGGGAAGCAAGATCTTTCTGTGGTGGCACCTCTTTTCTAGGAGGTGTTTGTTCCCTGTTAGCAAGTCCCTTATGGCATCAATCACAGAGCACTGGGACTGCTCACAGGGCATGATGAAGTAAGGCACCGGTAGTCGAGAAAGAGGGGCTAGAAAATTAAATTCCTGTATCTAGTTGCCTTCCTTAATTACAGAAATCGATACTCTTGTGACATGATCTGTACTGACCCTGCTAAGGATGTACTTTTGCCCTGACCCCTTGCTCCAGATGTTCCAGGTACACCAAAGGAAACAAGAGAGAATCTCAGCGAAGCCAAAAATCAGCTCTTATGGCAGTTGACACTCTATGGGGTTTAGCACTGGAGCTCAATATCTCTGGGATGGCTGGTCCAGAACAGTGTATTTACTGAATGGTGCTGTTGCTGAACTTCCCTGGGCATGTTGCAATTGGCTACTGAGGCTGAAAGGTTTCCTCGAAGGATTTTTATCTTTTGAAACTACAGGCTGAATTTGAGGGATAAACTCCAGTATCAATAGTTGAATGACTTGTTGTACAATTGGAAATAAAAATCCATACATTTGCTCGGATTAATGTCTTAACTTATATTTGGCTAAAGAGTCCTTTTCTTGTTACCTTCTTTAAAAAATAGAACCCATAAGCAGAAAGGTGATCTCCTAAAGTGTTGTAACCTTTTAAGTCCACTTGTTGCCACACAACAATAGCATGCCAATATCACATCCAAAGATACAGAATCTTATAGAGATACACACAAATAGATATCTATACATATGTATGTGTATATATACATATCTATACAAATACACGCAAGAAAGTTTGGGGTTCCTGATGAGAGTTCTACACGGGTAATGAACAGAGGACTGGTTTGATGTGTCAGACAACTGGGGGGACCAAGAACATATGTTCTGAGCTTTGATTTACTGTCCTGGTTTGTAACTGCCTGCCCTTCCCTTTGGGGGGAACACAGGCCTCTATTTTGCACGGTCTGTTTTGTTTTACTTTGCAGTGTAGACTAGGGGCAGAAGAGTTTGTGGAGCCAAACAGCTCGATGCAGATTCAGTTCCTTTGGTGGTGCCTAAAACTCAGGAGCTGGACTCCACGGTGCCGGTGGGACCCTCCCAACTCAGCCCGTTCCATGAGTCCATCAAGTCCAACTGTCAACCCAGCACTGCCCCAGGAACCCCCAAACCACTAAAGTGTGTCAGCCATGGCCAGATGCAGGCGCCTCTGAAAGACCTGCCGGGGTGCTGGCTCCGCCTGGGCAACCCATTGCAGTGCCCGAGCCCCCTCCGAAAAACACAGCGAGAAACCTCTCCCCTGCCTCAGCCTCGGGCCACGTGCCCCGGTCCTCCCAGCGCAGGCTCCTTTCCAGCAGCCCCCTCGGCAGAAGGCGGCTCAGGGCTCCCCTCTGCCCCCCCGGCCGGCTCCGCTCCGGCCCCGCTCCCGCCACGGCCCCGCTCGGCTCTGCACGGGGAAGGAACGCGCCTAGCCCCGGCCCGACACCCCGCGGGGGCCGCGCACCGGGGATCCCTCCCCGGGGCTCGCTCACCGGGGGTCACTTGCCCGGTGGTCCCTCCCCGGGGGTCACTTGCCAGGGGTTGTTCACCGCGGGTCGCTCACCGGGGTCCCTCCCCAGGGCTCACTTACCGGGGCTTCTTCACCGCGGGTCGCTCACCGGCTGTCACTTACTGGGGGTCACTCGCCGGGTGTCGCTCAGCAGCAGCCACTCGCCGGGGGCCGCGCACGGGGGTCCTTCCCCCGGGGCCACGCACCGGGGCCACTGCCCGGGGGTCTCTCCCCCGGGGCCGCGCACCGGGGCCGCTGCCCGGGGGCCGCTCAGCGGCAGCGCCCCCGCTCCCGGCCCCGCCCGCTCCCACCCTCACCCAAACCCCACCAACCGCCCTTCTCGGCCCCGCCCTCGCCCCGCCCAATCCCCGCCTCGCCCCGCCCACTCCACCGCCTCCCATTGGCTGCGCACGTTCGGCCGTGGAGCGAGGAGCGCGCGGGGAGCGTTGCCTGGAAACCGGCGAGGGAATCCCGGGAATCCCCGAGGCGCCGGCGCTGCCCCGCCACTCCTGGAGCCAGCGGCCGTGCCCGCGCGGCGAGCGGGCACTCAGCGCCTGGCTGCGGCCGCCACAACGGCCAGGGAAGCAGGCGCGCGGAAGGCGCGCTTCGGCCCCCGGCCAGCGAGGAGCCCTAAACTTATATTTGGCTAAAGAGTTCTTTTCTTGTTACCTTCTTTAAAAAATAGAACCCACAAGCAGAAAGGCGATCTCCTAAAGTGTTGTAACCTTTTAAGTCCACTTGTTGCCACACAACAATAGCATGCCAATATCACATCCAAAGATACAGAATCTTATAGAGATACACACAAATAGATATCTATACATATGTATGTGTATATATACATATCTATACAAATACACGCAAGAAAGTTTGGGGTTCCTGATGAGAGTTCTACATGGGTAACAGCGGACTGGTTTGATGTGTCAGACAACTGGGGGGACCATGAATGTAAGCTCTGAGTTTTGATTTATTGTCCTGGTTTGTAACTGCCTGCCTTCCCTTTGGGGGGAACACAGGCCTCTATTTTGCACGGTCTGTTTTGTTTTACTTTGCAGTGTAGACTAGGGGCAGAAGAGTTTGTGGAGCCAAACAGCTCGATGCAGATTCAGTTCCTTTGGTGGTGCCTAAAACTCAGGAGCTGGACTCCACGGTGCCGGTGGAACCCTCCCAACTCCGCCCGTTCCATGATTCCATCAAGTCAACCGTCAGCCCAGCACTACCCCAGCAACCCCCAAAGCACCAAACTGTGTCAGCCATGGCCAGATGCAGGCGCCTCTGAAAGACCTGCCGGGGTGCTGGCTCCGCCTGGGCAACCCATTGCAGTGCCCGAGCCCCCTCCGAAAAACACAGCGAGAAACCTTTCTCCAGGAGCTGACATGAAGCTCCCTGCCTCAGCCTCGGGCCACGTGCCCTGGTCCTCCCAGCGCAGGCTCCTTTCCAGCAGCCCCCTCGGCAGAAGGCGGCTCAGGGCTCCCCTCTGCCCCCCCGGCCGGCTCCGCTCCGGCCCCGCTCCCGCCACGGCCCCGCTCCGGCCCCGCTCCCGCCACGGCCCCGCTCGGCTCTGCACGGGGAAGGAACGCGCCCAGCCCCGGCCCGACACCCCGCGGGGGCCGCGCACCGGGGATCCCTCCCCGGGGCTCACTCATTGGGGGTCCCTCCCCGGGGCTTACTCACCGGGGGTCACTTGCCCGGTGGTCCCTCCCCGGGGGTCACTTGCCAGGGGTTGTTCACCGCGGGTCGCTCACCGGGGTCCCTCCCCAGGGCTCACTTACCGGGGCTTCTTCACCGCGGGTCGCTCACCGGCTGTCACTTACTGGGGGTCACTCGCCGGGTGTCGCTCAGCAGCAGCCACTCACCGGGGGCCGCGCACGGGGGTCCTTCCCCCGGGGCCGCGCACCGGGGCCACTGCCCGGGGGCCGCTGCCCGGGGGCCGCTCAGCGGCAGAGCCCCCGCTCCCGGCCCCGCCCGCTCCCACCCTCACCCAAACCCCACCAACCGCCCTTCTCGGCCCCGCCCTCGCCCCGCCCAATCCCCGCCTCGCCCCGCCCACTCCACCGCCTCCCATTGGCTGCGCACGTTCGGCCGTGGAGCGAGGAGCGCGCGGGGAGCGTTGCCTGGAAACCGGCGAGGGAATCCCGGGAATCCCCGAGGCGCCGGCGCTGCCCCGCCACTCCTGGAGCCAGCGGCCGTGCCCGCGCGGCGAGCGGGCACTCAGCGCCTGGCTGCGGCCGCCACAACGGCCAGGGAAGCAGGCGCGCGGAAGGCGCGCTTCGGCCCCCGGCCAGCGAGGAGCCCTAAAAAGAACAAAAGTGTTGAAAGAGAGGGAACTCATCGCACCATCACAGAACATGCTGAGTTGGAAGGGACCCACGAGGAGCGTCGAGTGCAAGCCTTTGCCCGGCACAGGACCGACCCCAAGAGTCACACCGTGTGCCTGAACTCTGCCAGCCTTGGTTTGTGACCACTGCCCTGGAGAGCCTGGTCCAGTGCCAACCACCCTCGGAGGGAAGAACCTTTCCCAAATATCCCCCCTAAACCCACGTGAAAAAAACCTATTTGCAACCAAAAAAAAAAAAGTTTCTATTTTCTTCCTTCCCCTTCTCCTTACTTAGTGTTTACACAACAGTACTGCAGTGCCCTACTGGCTCAAAACTGAACTACTTGAAGTCCTTGCCGTATAGGCTGGATTTTGCCCCTTAGGCAGAGGCTAATCTGTCTGCAGTCCACCAGGACTGCCAGAGCTTGGGGAAGGGATGGAGGCTATCGCAGGAAGGAACAGAGATGCGGAGATATTCCCTGATATTCTACTCTAGAAGCGGCTCAAGAGACAGCCCTGGAGTTGGAAACACTTGCCTTCGTCACTGGACGATCTTGTCCAGCACCACAGAAAGGATCTTCTCCTCCGGCAAAGCCGCAGCTTCCCGGGAGCCGTGGATTGAGAACCGGTGTCTTGGGGACAGGAGCTGCTGGGCCACCTGCTCCTGGGAATCTTAGACGGCAATGGCCTGGGCTCCCACTCCTACCCGCAGCCTTTTGCTGCCATGTGCATCCTCGGCGAGGAGCGGGCTCTGCTCTTCCCGGCCCCTCCCCGGCAGCAGGGAGACCTGGCCAGAGGGGCTCCTGTGTGTGACTCCAGCAGGTCTCCCAAAGGCTCTGGGAGGGATGGAGTCTCTTGCCAGAAGTAACTGAGGTGCCGAGATACTCCGTCCCTTGCTCTTGCCATACTGGATCGGGGAAGAGCCCTGGAGTCGGGAACACCTGCTTTTGCCATAGGAGACAACACAGCAAATGTTCCTGCACAGGATCCTGATGTGGCACTGGGAGAGCATCAAGGGACGCATGGATTGGGCACCTCATATTTGGGATAAAGTGTCGTTTGTCTTCAATTTTCGGAGACGAGTGCAGGATTCCGAAAAGAAACAAACAACAGCCTTTATCCCAAAAAAAAAAGGCTGTTTGCTTTCGTTTTGAGAGCCAGTTGGTGGCACAGCCTGGGCACTTCTTGGGCAGCAAGAGCTTCTGTGGTGGTACCTTTTATCTGGCAACAATGTTCATTTGCATTCAATTTTTGGATCTACGTTGGCCATTGCAGAGCAGGGCTGAAAAAAAAGGAAAAGCAGCCCTTTCCTCCAGGAAAGAAAGCCTGGATCCTTTGGCTTCAGGTGCAGTTGGTGGGGCAGCCTGGGCACTCCTTGGGCAGGAAAGAGATTTCTGTGGTGGCACCTTTTGTCTGGCAAGAATCTTCATTTGGATTCAATTTTTTAAAAGGTGGGACAGGCCATTACAGCACAGGGCTGAAAAAAGGGAACAGCAACTCATTCCACCAGGAAAAAAAGTCTGGAAGCTTTGGCTTGGAGGTGCAGTTGTTGGGGCAGCCTGGGCACTTCTTGGGCAGCAAAGAGATTTCTGTGGTGGCACCTTCTGTCTGGCAGGAATCTTCATTTGGATTCAATTTTCCAGGAGGTGGACAGGCCATTGCAGCACAGGGCTGAAAAAAGGGAACAACAGCTCTTTCCTTTAGGAAAAAAAAGACTGGAAGCTTTGGCTTGGAGGTGCACTTTGTGGGGCAGCCTGGGCACTTCTTGGGCAGCAAGACCTTTCTGTGGTGGCACCTTTTGTCTGGCACAAATCTTCATTTACATTCAATTTTTTAGGAGGTGGGACCGGCCATAGCAGCACAGGGCTGAAAAAAGGGAACAGCAGCTCTTTCCCTAAGGAAAAAAAGTCTGGAAGCTTTGCCTTGGAGGTGTAGTTGGTGGGGCAGACTGGGCACTTCTTGGGCAGCAGCGACCTTTCTGTGGTGGCAACTTTTGTCTGGCACGAATCTTCATTTGGATTGAATTTTCCAGGAGGTTGGACCAACCATTGCAGCACAGGGCTGAAAAAAGGGAACAGCAGCCCTTTCCCTATGGAAAAACAGTCTGGAAGCTTTGGCTTTGAGGCGCAGTTGTTGGGACAGCCTGGGCACTTCTTGGGCAGCATAGAGCTTTCTGTGGTGGCACCTTTTGTCTGGCACGAATCTTCATTTGCTTTCAATTTTCCAGGAGGTAGGACCAGCCATTGCAGGGGAGAGTTGAAAAAAGGGAACAGCACCTCTTTCCCTCAGGAAAATAAGTCTGGAAGCTTTGGCTTGGAGGTGCACTTCGTGGGGCAGCCTGGGCACTTCTTGGGCAGCAAAGATCTTTCTGTGGTGGCACCTTTTATCTGGCAGGAGTCTTCATTTGGAGTAAATTTTGCAGAAGGTGGGACAGGCCATTGTATCGCAGGGAAGAAAAAAATGGAACAGCAGTTCTTTCCACCAGGAAAAAAAGTCGGGAAGCTTTGGTTTCAGGTGTAATTGGTGCAGGCTGGGCACTTCTTGGGCAGCAAGAGTTTTCTCTGGTGGCAGATTTTCTCTGGCAGGAATCTTCATTTGGATTCAATTTTTCCGAAGGTGGGACAGGCCATTGCAGCACAGGGCTGAAAAAAGGGAACAACAGCTCTTTCCCTCAGGAAAATAAGTCTGGAAGCTTTGGCTTGGAGGTGCACTTCGTGGGGCAGCCTGGGCACTTCTTGGGCAGCAAGACCTTTCTGTGGTGGCACCTTTTGTCTGGCAGGAATCTTCATTTGCTTTCAATTTTTTAATAGGTGGGACCGGCCATTGCAACGCAGGGCAGAAAAAAGGGAACAGCAGCTCATTCCACCATGAAAAAAAGTCTGGAAGCTTTGCCTTGGAGGTGCAGTTGGTGGGGCAGCCTGGGCACTTTTTGGGCAGCAAAGATCTTTCTGTGGTGGCACCTTCTGTCTGGCAGGAATCTTCATTTGCTTTCAATTTTTCAAAAGGTGGGACAGGCCATTGCAGCACAGGGCTGAAAAAAGGGAACAGCAGCTCTTTCCACCAGGAAAAACAGTCTGGAAGCTTTTGCTTGGGGGTGCAGTTGGTGGGGCAGCCTGGGCACTTGTTCGGCAGCAAAGGGTTTTCTGTGGTGGCATCTTTTGTCTGGCAGGAATCTTCATTTGCTTTCAATTTTCCAGGAGGTGGGACCGGCCATTTCAGAGGAGAGTTGAAAAAAGGGAACAGCAGCTCTTTCCACCAGGAAAAAAAGTCTGGATCATTTGGTTTCAGGTGCAGTTGTTGGGGCAGCCTGGGCACTTCTTGGGCAGCAAAGATCTTTCTGTGGTAGCACCTTTTGTCTGGCAGGAATCTTCATTTGGATTCTATTTCTCAGGAGGTGGGACTGGCCATTGCAGAGCAGGGTTAAAAAAAAGGAACAGCAGCTCTTTCCCTAAGGAAAAAAAGTCGGGAAGCTTTGGCTTTGAGATACAGTTCTTGGGGCACCGTAGGCACTTCTTTGGCAGCACGACTTTTCTCTGGTGGCACCTTTTGTCTGGCACGAATCTTCATTTGGATTGAATTTTCCAGGAGGTAGGACCGGCCATTGCAGCACAGGGCTGAAAAAAGGGAACAGCAGCCCTTTCCCTAAGGAAAAAAGTCTGGAAGCCTTGGCTTTTAGGTGCAGTTGTTGGGGCAGCCCTGGAACTTCTTGGGCAGCAAAGAGCTTTCTGTGGTGGCACCTTTTGTCTGGCAGCAATCTTCATTTGGAATCAATCTTTGAAAAGGTTGGACCGGCCATTCCAGCGCAGGGCTGAACAAAGGGCACAGCAGCCCTTTCCACCAGGAAAAACAGTCTGGAAGTTTTCGCTTCAGGTGTAGTTGGTGCAGGCCGGGTACTTCTTGGGCAGCAAGAGTTTTCTGTGGTGGTACCTTTGGTCTGGCAGGAATCTTCATTTACATTCAATTTTTCAGGAGGTACACCGACCATTGCAGTGCAGGGCAGAAAAAAGGGAACAGCAGCTCTTTCCACCCGGAAAAAAAGTCTGGAAGCTTTGGCTGGGAGGTGCAGTTGTTGGGGCAGCCTGGGCACTTCTTGGGCAGTAAAGAGCTTTCTGTGGTGGCACCTTCTGCCTGGCAGGAATCTTCATTTGGATTCTATTTTTCAGGAGGTGGGACCGGCCATTGCAGCGCAGGGCTTAAAAAAGAGAACAGCATCTTTCCCTAAGGAAAAAAAGTCTGGAAGCTTTGGCTTTGAGGTGCACTTGTTGGGGCAGCCTGGGCACTTTTTGGGCAGCAAAGAGCTTTCTGTGGTGGCACATTTTGTCTAGCAGGAATCTTCATTTGGATTGAATTTTCCAGGAGGTTGGACCGGCCATTGCAGCACAGGGCTGAAAAAAGGGAACAGCAGCTGTTTCCACCAGGAAAAATCTCTGGATCCTTTTGCTTCTGCTGCAATTGGTGGGGCAGCCTGGGCACTTCATGGGCAGCAAGAATTTTCTGTGGTGGCACCTTTTGTGTGGCAAGAAATCTTCATTTGGAGTAAATTGTTCAGGAGGTGGGACACGCCATTGCATCGCAGGGCAGAAAAAAGGGAACAGCAACTCTTTCCATTAGTAAAAAAGTCTGGAAGCTTTGGCTTTGAGGTGTAGTTGTTGTGGCAGCCTGGGCACTTCTTGGGCAGCAAGGAGCTCTCTGCGGTGGCACCTTTTCTATGGCAGAAATCTTCATTTGGATTCTATTTTTCAGGAGGTGGGACCGGCCATTGCAGCACAGGGCTGAAAAAAGGGAACAGCAGGCCTTTCCCTAGGAAAAACAGTCTGGAAACTTTGGCTTTGAGGTGCATTTGGTGGGGCAGCCTGGGCACTTCTTGGGCATCAAAGAGCTTTCTGTGGTGGCACCTTTTGTCTAGCAGGAATCTTCATTTGGATTGAATTTTCCAGGAGGTTGGACCGGCCATTGCAGCGCAGGGTTGAAAAAAGGGAACAGAAGCTCTTTCCACCAGGAAAAAAAGTCTGAAACCGTTGGCTTTTAGGTGCAGTTGGTGGGGCAGCCTGGGCACCTCTTGGGCAGCAAAGAGCTTTCTGTGGTGGCACCTTTTGTCTGGCAGCAATCTTTATTTGGAGAAAATTGTTCAGGAGGTGGGACAGGCCATTTCAGCGCAGGGCAGGAAAAAGGGAACAGAAGCTCTTTCCATTAGGAAAAACAGTCTGGAAGCTTTGGCTTTGAGGTGTAGTTTTTGGGGCAGCCTGGGCACTTCTGGGGCAGCAAAGAGCTCTCTGTGGTGGCACCTTTTGTCTGGCAGAAATCTTCATTTGGATTCTATTTTTCAGGAGGTGGGACAGGCCATTTCAGCGCAGGGCAGAAAAAAGGGAACAGCAGTCCTTTCTCCCAGGAAAGAAAGTCTGGATCCTTTGGCTTCAGGTGCATTTGGTGGGGTAGCCTGGGCACTTCTTGGGTAGAAGGAGCTTTCTGTGGTGGCACCTTTTGTCTTGCAGGAATCTTTAGTTGGATTCAATTTTGGGAGTTATTTTGGTCATTGTAGTGCAGGGCTGAAAAATCGATGAGCAGCTCTTTTCCACAGGAAAGTAAGTCTGGATCCTTTGGCTTCAGGTGCAGTTGGTGGGGCAGCCTGGGCACTTCTTGGGAAGCAAGATCTTTCTGTGGTGGCACCTCTTTTCTAGGAGGTGTTTGTTCCCTGTTAGCAAGTCCCTTATGGCATCAATCACAAAGCACTGGGACTGCTCACAGGGCGTGATGAAGTAAGGCACTGGTAGTCGAGAAAGAGGGGCTAGAAAATTAAATTCCTGTATCTAGTTGCCTTCCTTAATTACAGAAATCGATACTCTTGTGACATGATCTGTACTGACCCTGCTAAGGATGTACTTTTGCCCTGACCCCTTGCTCCAGATGTTCCAGGTACACCAAAGGAAACAAGAGAGAATCTCAGCGAAGCCAAAAATCAGCTCTTATGGCAGTTGACACTCTATGGGGTTTAGCACTGGAGCTCAATATCTCTGGGATGGCTGGTCCAGAACAGTGTATTTACTGAATGGTGCTGTTGCTGAACTTCCCTGGGCATGTTGCAATTGGCTACTGAGGCTGAAAGGTTTCCTCGAAGGATTTTTATCTTTTGAAACTACAGGCTGAATTTGAGGGATAAACTCCAGTATCAAAGTTGATCAAACAGAAAAGAGTGTTTCTTCTACAACAGATTTGAAATAGTCCACTTGTAAAAATCACAAAGCTTGAAGCCTACTCAGCAGAGCTGATTCCTCATCTGCACTGATCATCAGCAACTGGCCTCTCTCCTATTTCAGGGTCTCATCTGTGTACACTGGATTAAGGCCTCCTAACTTCTTAAGAAAAGTAGTGTTATAAGTTCACTTTTCTGGCAAGGTTTCCTTAGCAGATGGGTTGAAAAGCAAAACTTTGGTGCCATGACCAATGAATGCAGAGCGGTGCTAGAGAGCCCAAGGTTATTTGTGGTGCTAGCTTTGCTCCACTCTCTAAGAACTTCTGTCCAGATCAGTGCTGGCAACAAGAATTCCAGGTTAACGCTTGTTTCATTTTTCAGGCTTTGCATTTCAAGAATGGAGAGTTGTTATTGGAAACGCTGCCATGGCTGTCAGTAACAGCCTCGGAAAACAGTTTTTCTTATTTCTGAAGGGAGAAGTTTCCAACCCAGCTTTGGAGTATGCAAATAGTTGAATGACTTGTTGTACAATTGGAAATAAAAATCCATACATTTGCTCGGATTAATGTCTTAACTTATATTTGGCTAAAGAGTCCTTTTCTTGTTACCTTCTTTAAAAAATAGAACCCATAAGCAGAAAGGTGATCTCCTAAAGTGTTGTAACCTTTTAAGTCCACTTGTTGCCACACAACAATAGCATGCCAATATCACATCCAAAGATACAGAATCTTATAGAGATACACACAAATGTATACCTATACATATCTATGTATCTATATCTATCTACCTATACATATCTATACAAATACACACAAGAAAGTTTGGGGTTCCTGATGAGAGTTCTACACGGGTAATGAACAGAGGACTGGTTTGATGTGTCAGACAACTGGGGGGACCAAGAACGTATGTTCTGAGCTTTGATTTACTGTCCTGGTTTGTAACTGCCTGCCTTCCCTTTGGGGGGAACACAGGCCTCTATTTTGCACGGTCTGTTTTGTTTTACTTTGCAGTGTAGACTAGGGGCAGAAGAGTTTGTGGAGCCAAACAGCTCGATGCAGATTCAGTTCCTTTGGTGGTGCCTAAAACTCAGGAGCTGGACTCCACGGTGCCGGTGGGACCCTCCCAACTCAGCCCGTTCCATGAGTCCATCAAGTCCAACTGTCAACCCAGCACTGCCCCAGGAACCCCCAAACCACTAAAGTGTGTCAGCCATGGCCAGATGCAGGCGCCTCTGAAAGACCTGCCGGGGTGCTGGCTCCGCCTGGGCAACCCATTGCAGTGCCCGAGCCCCCTCCGAAAAACACAGTGAGAAACCTTTCCCCTGCCTCAGCCTCGGGCCACGTGCCCCGGTCCTCCCAGCGCAGGCTCCTTTCCAGCAGCCCCCTCGGCAGAAGGCGGCTCAGGGCTCCCCTCTGCCCCCCCGGCCGGCTCCGCTCCGGCCCCGCTCCCGCCACGGCCCCGCTCGGCTCTGCACGGGGAAGGAACGCGCCCAGCCCCGGCCCGACACCCCGCGGGGGCCGCGCACCGGGGATCCCTCCCCGGGGCTCGCTCACCGGGGGTCACTTGCCCGGTGGTCCCTCCCCGGGGGTCACTTGTCAGGGGTTGTTCACCGCGGGTCGCTCACCGGGGTCCCTCCCCAGGGCTCACTTACCGGGGCTTCTTCACCGCGGGTCGCTCACCGGCTGTCACTTACTGGGGGTCACTCGCCGGGTGTCGCTCAGCAGCAGCCACTCGCCGGGGGCCGCGCACGGGGGTCCTTCCCCCGGGGCCACGCACCGGGGCCACTGCCCGGGGGTCTCTCCCCCGGGGCCGCGCACCGGGGCCGCTGCCCGGGGGCCGCTCAGCGGCAGCGCCCCCGCTCCCGGCCCCGCCCGCTCCCACCCTCACCCAAACCCCACCAACCGCCCTTCTCGGCCCCGCCCTCGCCCCGCCCAATCCCCGCCTCGCCCCCACTCCACCGCCTCCCATTGGCTGCGCACGTTCGGCCGTGGAGCGAGGAGCGCGCGGGGAGCGTTGCCTGGAAACCGGCGAGGGAATCCCGGGAATCCCCGAGGCGCCGGCGCTGCCCCGCCACTCCTGGAGCCAGCGGCCGTGCCCGCGCGGCGAGCGGGCACTCAGCGCCTGGCTGCGGCCGCCACAACGGCCAGGGAAGCAGGCGCGCGGAAGGCGCGCTTCGGCCCCCGGCCAGCGAGGAGCCCTAAACTTATATTTGGCTAAAGAGTTCTTTTCTTGTTACCTTCTTTAAAAAATAGAACCCACAAGCAGAAAGGCGATCTCCTAAAGTGTTGTAACCTTTTAAGTCCACTTGTTGCCACACAACAATAGCATGCCAATATCACATCCAAAGATACAGAATCTTATAGAGATACACACAAATAGATATCTATACATATGTATGTGTATATATACATATCTATACAAATACACGCAAGAAAGTTTGGGGTTCCTGATGAGAGTTCTACATGGGTAACAGCGGACTGGTTTGATGTGTCAGACAACTGGGGGGACCATGAATGTAAGCTCTGAGTTTTGATTTATTGTCCTGGTTTGTAACTGCCTGCCTTCCCTTTGGGGGGAACACAGGCCTCTATTTTGCACGGTCTGTTTTGTTTTACTTTGCAGTGTAGACTAGGGGCAGAAGAGTTTGTGGAGCCAAACAGCTCGATGCAGATTCAGTTCCTTTGGTGGTGCCTAAAACTCAGGAGCTGGACTCCACGGTGCCGGTGGAACCCTCCCAACTCCGCCCGTTCCATGATTCCATCAAGTCAACCGTCAGCCCAGCACTACCCCAGCAACCCCCAAAGCACCAAACTGTGTCAGCCATGGCCAGATGCAGGCGCCTCTGAAAGACCTGCCGGGGTGCTGGCTCCGCCTGGGCAACCCATTGCAGTGCCCGAGCCCCCTCCGAAAAACACAGCGAGAAACCTTTCTCCAGGAGCTGACATGAAGCTCCCTGCCTCAGCCTCGGGCCACGTGCCCTGGTCCTCCCAGCGCAGGCTCCTTTCCAGCAGCCCCCTCGGCAGAAGGCGGCTCAGGGCTCCCCTCTGCCCCCCCGGCCGGCTCCGCTCCGGCCCCGCTCCCGCCACGGCCCCGCTCCGGCCCCGCTCCCGCCACGGCCCCGCTCGGCTCTGCACGGGGAAGGAACGCGCCCAGCCCCGGCCCGACACCCCGCGGGGGCCGCGCACCGGGGATCCCTCCCCGGGGCTCACTCATTGGGGGTCCCTCCCCGGGGCTTACTCACCGGGGGTCACTTGCCCGGTGGTCCCTCCCCGGGGGTCACTTGCCAGGGGTTGTTCACCGCGGGTCGCTCACCGGGGTCCCTCCCCAGGGCTCACTTACCGGGGCTTCTTCACCGCGGGTCGCTCACCGGCTGTCACTTACTGGGGGTCACTCGCCGGGTGTCGCTCAGCAGCAGCCACTCACCGGGGGCCGCGCACGGGGGTCCTTCCCCCGGGGCCGCGCACCGGGGCCACTGCCCGGGGGCCGCTGCCCGGGGGCCGCTCAGCGGCAGAGCCCCCGCTCCCGGCCCCGCCCGCTCCCACCCTCACCCAAACCCCACCAACCGCCCTTCTCGGCCCCGCCCTCGCCCCGCCCAATCCCCGCCTCGCCCCGCCCACTCCACCGCCTCCCATTGGCTGCGCACGTTCGGCCGTGGAGCGAGGAGCGCGCGGGGAGCGTTGCCTGGAAACCGGCGAGGGAATCCCGGGAATCCCCGAGGCGCCGGCGCTGCCCCGCCACTCCTGGAGCCAGCGGCCGTGCCCGCGCGGCGAGCGGGCACTCAGCGCCTGGCTGCGGCCGCCACAACGGCCAGGGAAGCAGGCGCGCGGAAGGCGCGCTTCGGCCCCCGGCCAGCGAGGAGCCCTAAAAAGAACAAAAGTGTTGAAAGAGAGGGAACTCATCGCACCATCACAGAACATGCTGAGTTGGAAGGGACCCACGAGGAGCGTCGAGTGCAAGCCTTTGCCCGGCACAGGACCGACCCCAAGAGTCACACCGTGTGCCTGAACTCTGCCAGCCTTGGTTTGTGACCACTGCCCTGGAGAGCCTGGTCCAGTGCCAACCACCCTCGGAGGGAAGAACCTTTCCCAAATATCCCCCCTAAACCCACGTGAAAAAAACCTATTTGCAACCAAAAAAAAAAAAGTTTCTATTTTCTTCCTTCCCCTTCTCCTTACTTAGTGTTTACACAACAGTACTGCAGTGCCCTACTGGCTCAAAACTGAACTACTTGAAGTCCTTGCCGTATAGGCTGGATTTTGCCCCTTAGGCAGAGGCTAATCTGTCTGCAGTCCACCAGGACTGCCAGAGCTTGGGGAAGGGATGGAGGCTATCGCAGGAAGGAACAGAGATGCGGAGATATTCCCTGATATTCTACTCTAGAAGCGGCTCAAGAGACAGCCCTGGAGTTGGAAACACTTGCCTTCGTCACTGGACGATCTTGTCCAGCACCACAGAAAGGATCTTCTCCTCCGGCAAAGCCGCAGCTTCCCGGGAGCCGTGGATTGAGAACCGGTGTCTTGGGGACAGGAGCTGCTGGGCCACCTGCTCCTGGGAATCTTAGACGGCAATGGCCTGGGCTCCCACTCCTACCCGCAGCCTTTTGCTGCCATGTGCATCCTCGGCGAGGAGCGGGCTCTGCTCTTCCCGGCCCCTCCCCGGCAGCAGGGAGACCTGGCCAGAGGGGCTCCTGTGTGTGACTCCAGCAGGTCTCCCAAAGGCTCTGGGAGGGATGGAGTCTCTTGCCAGAAGTAACTGAGGTGCCGAGATACTCCGTCCCTTGCTCTTGCCATACTGGATCGGGGAAGAGCCCTGGAGTCGGGAACACCTGCTTTTGCCATAGGAGACAACACAGCAAATGTTCCTGCACAGGATCCTGATGTGGCACTGGGAGAGCATCAAGGGACGCATGGATTGGGCACCTCATATTTGGGATAAAGTGTCGTTTGTCTACAATTTTCGGAGACGAGTGCAGGATTCCGAAAAGAAACAAACAACAGCCTTTATCCCAAAAAAAAAAGCCTGTTTGCTTTCGTTTTGAGAGCCAGTTGGTGGCACAGCCTGGGCACTTCTTGGGCAGCAAGAGCTTCTGTGGTGGTACCTTTTATCTGGCAACAATGTTCATTTGCATTCAATTTTTGGATCTACGTTGGCCATTGCAGAGCAGGGCTGAAAAAAAAGGAAAAGCAGCCCTTTCCTCCAGGAAAGAAAGCCTGGATCCTTTGGCTTCAGGTGCAGTTGGTGGGGCAGCCTGGGCACTCCTTGGGCAGGAAAGAGATTTCTGTGGTGGCACCTTTTGTCTGGCAAGAATCTTCATTTGGATTCAATTTTTTAAAAGGTGGGACAGGCCATTACAGCACAGGGCTGAAAAAAGGGAACAGCAACTCATTCCACCAGGAAAAAAAGTCTGGAAGCTTTGGCTTGGAGGTGCAGTTGTTGGGGCAGCCTGGGCACTTCTTGGGCAGCAAAGAGATTTCTGTGGTGGCACCTTCTGTCTGGCAGGAATCTTCATTTGGATTCAATTTTCCAGGAGGTGGACAGGCCATTGCAGCACAGGGCTGAAAAAAGGGAACAACAGCTCTTTCCTTTAGGAAAAAAAAGACTGGAAGCTTTGGCTTGGAGGTGCACTTTGTGGGGCAGCCTGGGCACTTCTTGGGCAGCAAGACCTTTCTGTGGTGGCACCTTTTGTCTGGCACAAATCTTCATTTACATTCAATTTTTTAGGAGGTGGGACCGGCCATAGCAGCACAGGGCTGAAAAAAGGGAACAGCAGCTCTTTCCCTAAGGAAAAAAAGTCTGGAAGCTTTGCCTTGGAGGTGTAGTTGGTGGGGCAGACTGGGCACTTCTTGGGCAGCAGCGACCTTTCTGTGGTGGCAACTTTTGTCTGGCACGAATCTTCATTTGGATTGAATTTTCCAGGAGGTTGGACCAACCATTGCAGCACAGGGCTGAAAAAAGGGAACAGCAGCCCTTTCCCTATGGAAAAACAGTCTGGAAGCTTTGGCTTTGAGGCGCAGTTGTTGGGACAGCCTGGGCACTTCTTGGGCAGCATAGAGCTTTCTGTGGTGGCACCTTTTGTCTGGCACGAATCTTCATTTGCTTTCAATTTTCCAGGAGGTAGGACCAGCCATTGCAGGGGAGAGTTGAAAAAAGGGAACAGCACCTCTTTCCCTCAGGAAAATAAGTCTGGAAGCTTTGGCTTGGAGGTGCACTTCGTGGGGCAGCCTGGGCACTTCTTGGGCAGCAAAGATCTTTCTGTGGTGGCACCTTTTATCTGGCAGGAGTCTTCATTTGGAGTAAATTTTGCAGAAGGTGGGACAGGCCATTGTATCGCAGGGAAGAAAAAAATGGAACAGCAGTTCTTTCCACCAGGAAAAAAGTCGGGAAGCTTTGTTTCAGGTGTAATTGGTGCAGGCTGGGCACTTCTTGGGCAGCAAGAGTTTTCTCTGGTGGCAGATTTTCTCTGGCAGGAATCTTCATTTGGATTCAATTTTTCCGAAGGTGGGACAGGCCATTGCAGCACAGGGCTGAAAAAAGGGAACAACAGCTCTTTCCCTCAGGAAAATAAGTCTGGAAGCTTTGGCTTGGAGGTGCACTTCGTGGGGCAGCCTGGGCACTTCTTGGGCAGCAAGACCTTTCTGTGGTGGCACCTTTTGTCTGGCAGGAATCTTCATTTGCTTTCAATTTTTTAATAGGTGGGACCGGCCATTGCAACGCAGGGCAGAAAAAAGGGAACAGCAGCTCATTCCACCATGAAAAAAAGTCTGGAAGCTTTGCCTTGGAGGTGCAGTTGGTGGGCAGCCTGGGCACTTTTTGGGCAGCAAAGATCTTTCTGTGGTGGCACCTTCTGTCTGGCAGGAATCTTCATTTGCTTTCAATTTTTCAAAAGGTGGGACAGGCCATTGCAGCACAGGGCTGAAAAAGGGAACAGCAGCTCTTTCCACCAGGAAAAACAGTCTGGAAGCTTTTGCTTGGGGGTGCAGTTGGTGGGCAGCCTGGGCACTTGTTCGGCAGCAAAGGGTTTTCTGTGGTGGCATCTTTTGTCTGGCAGGAATCTTCATTTGCTTTCAATTTTCCAGGAGGTGGGACCGCCATTTCAGAGGAGAGTTGAAAAAAGGGAACAGCAGCTCTTTCCACCAGGAAAAAAAGTCTGGATCATTTGGTTTCAGGTGCAGTTGTTGGGGCAGCCTGGGCACTTCTTGGGCAGCAAAGATCTTTCTGTGGTAGCACCTTTTGTCTGGCAGGAATCTTCATTTGGATTCTATTTCTCAGGAGGTGGGACTGGCCATTGCAGAGCAGGGTTAAAAAAAAGGAACAGCAGCTCTTTCCCTAAGGAAAAAAAGTCGGGAAGCTTTGGCTTTGAGATACAGTTCTTGGGGCACCGTAGGCACTTCTTTGGCAGCACGACTTTTCTCTGGTGGCACCTTTTGTCTGGCACGAATCTTCATTTGGATTGAATTTTCCAGGAGGTAGGACCGGCCATTGCAGCACAGGGCTGAAAAAAGGGAACAGCAGCCCTTTCCCTAAGGAAAAAAGTCTGGAAGCCTTGGCTTTTAGGTGCAGTTGTTGGGGCAGCCCTGGAACTTCTTGGGCAGCAAAGAGCTTTCTGTGGTGGCACCTTTTGTCTGGCAGCAATCTTCATTTGGAATCAATCTTTGAAAAGGTTGGACCGGCCATTCCAGCGCAGGCTGAACAAAGGGCACAGCAGCCCTTTCCACCAGGAAAAACAGTCTGGAAGTTTTCGCTTCAGGTGTAGTTGGTGCAGGCCGGGTACTTCTTGGGCAGCAAGAGTTTTCTGTGGTGGTACCTTTGGTCTGGCAGGAATCTTCATTTACATTCAATTTTTCAGGAGGTACACCGACCATTGCAGTGCAGGGCAGAAAAAAGGGAACAGCAGCTCTTTCCACCCGGAAAAAAAGTCTGGAAGCTTTGGCTGGGAGGTGCAGTTGTTGGGGCAGCCTGGGCACTTCTTGGGCAGTAAAGAGCTTTCTGTGGTGGCACCTTCTGCCTGGCAGGAATCTTCATTTGGATTCTATTTTTCAGGAGGTGGGACCGGCCATTGCAGCGCAGGGCTTAAAAAAGAGAACAGCATCTTTCCCTAAGGAAAAAAAGTCTGGAAGCTTTGGCTTTGAGGTGCACTTGTTGGGGCAGCCTGGGCACTTTTTGGGCAGCAAAGAGCTTTCTGTGGTGGCACATTTTGTCTAGCAGGAATCTTCATTTGGATTGAATTTTCCAGGAGGTTGGACCGGCCATTGCAGCACAGGGCTGAAAAAAGGGAACAGCAGCTGTTTCCACCAGGAAAAATCTCTGGATCCTTTTGCTTCTGCTGCAATTGGTGGGGCAGCCTGGGCACTTCATGGGCAGCAAGAATTTTCTGTGGTGGCACCTTTTGTGTGGCAAGAAATCTTCATTTGGAGTAAATTGTTCAGGAGGTGGGACACGCCATTGCATCGCAGGGCAGAAAAAAGGGAACAGCAACTCTTTCCATTAGTAAAAAAGTCTGGAAGCTTTGGCTTTGAGGTGTAGTTGTTA